>NW_012282436.1:0-2738 GCF_000151885.1 Dipodomys ordii
CTGTGGCTCAAGTGGTAGAGCGCTAGCCTTGAGCTGAAGAGCTGAGGGACAGCGCCCAGGCCCAGAGTTCAGGCCCCACGACCGGACCAAAAACAAAACAAAACAAAAAAAAGAATTGACGTTTCTAAAGAAATAAATGAGGCTGGGCATTGGTTTGATTTAATCACCAGTCAGATGGTAGGAGATCATGTCCGGAGAGTGCAGCCTGCGTAATGGGTTTAGCATCCTTCAAAAGGGGAAACCAAGGAGCTGTTCCCACCTGTGTTGTGGGGACACAGCTATGATCCACCATCTTGGAAGTAGACAAAGGTTTATCCCACACACCTTGACACCCCATACCCAGCTTCAGAACTGTGAATGGCAAATCACCCAGCCTCTTCTGTCCATGTCCCCAGGTCTCCTGAGGCCCAGCAGAGAGTTGGAGGCTGTTTTCTGAGCCTTATGCCACAGATGAGGACCCTGTACCTCGCCTACTGTGCCAACCACCCATCTGCCGTCAGCGTCCTCACAGAGCACAGGTTTGTTTGCTGAGACATTTGAGCACCAGAGAAGGTGGACAGCTGTCTGTTGCTGGATACTACCTGATTCTAGTACTAGTGATATTATTTTAATTTCACTTCAAAATTAATATTTGAGAAAGTCTAGTAAAAATTCTGAGATGGTGGTTCATGTGTTTGTAAAAAGAAAGGGCCCTTTTAGAATTTCTCTGTAGCCTAGAGTTTGGTGGAAGAGTTGGAGTTTCTGGTAGGTGGTTGGGAAGTCTCTGGGGTAAGCCCGCGGGAATCAGGCTTTTCCTGGCTTCCAAAGCTGATGGACAGCTATGCTTGGGGGATGCAGGCAAGTGGCCCATTTCCAGTGAGGACTTGGTTTTGTAGGTAGAGCACTGAACTGGAGACCATTAGCTTGAGTTTTTCAACCTAAGACAAAATTGAAACACATGACACAGGATGGACAGACATTTGTCTATCTGTTTTGAGTTGGAAGAAGTTGCTTGGCTGTCCCAGGTACACTGGTGAGTGCTGACATTTGAGATTTGACTTTGTGCAAGGTAACCAGCACACTTAGGGTTAAGTGCTGTTTCAGTTTTTTTGCTAAAGGCTGGTCTCCATCAATTAAATCGCACCTCTGCTTCTGAGTTTATGGTGGTTAATTGGATCTGAGTCTCATGGACTCTCTTGTCAGGGCTGGATTCAAACGGTGATCCTCAGATCTTAGCCTCCTGAGTAGCCTCCTAGGATTACAGGCATGAGCCACCCAGTGCCATGCCAGTTTTATTAACATTTTTGAAGGAATTTCATGGTTTGTTCCGAAAACTGCTTCGAAATTTTTGAAACTCATAAATGAGAGAAGTATTCATTAAGCATCAAGATAAATGCTATTGTGCTTCCCTAACTCAACAAGCGATAATTTGGCTAGGAGGCTTGCTGTTATCAGCCTGGGATCTCCACAAACTTTGCACTCCAAGGGCTCCAGCTCTTTTTCTTCAGGTCCTGCACATAGGCTTCTGATAAGCATTGAGTGTGACACATATTAATGGACAGGTTCTGTCAGACAGGTACAAAAAAAGGCTCATCGATTGATTATCTTAAGAATATAGTTGCTGCTCTATCAGTATGCTCAAGTATGAAGTGAACAGTTTTCTCTACCCCCATTTGTATTTGCAGCCCCAAATGAAGCAGGATCCTGGCATGGTGCTGACAGGCCTGGGGGCTGGGGTGTCAGGAGTTGTAGAGAAGAGGGATCCGCCTGCCCCTCTGGGCCTTGCCCTCTTCCTTCCCACTTACTGTCAGAACTCACAGAGCTTATGTTCAGTTAGGTGCTGTGCTATTGGATTCTGGAACTTCCAGTTAAGTGAAACCTCTCCACAAAAGGAAATGCAAGTGTTAAGTTTGTATCTCCCCAGAATACTTCAGAATTATTAAGGCAGTGATGAGGGACATGAGTAAAAGCAGGATGAGATGCTACCACAAATTATAAAATGTTTTTACGTTTCCTTCCCCACATCCTGTAAGGTAGTGTTGAGAATGTAGAAAGAGGAAATGAGAACAAAGCAGCGAAGCTGTCCAAGTGTCCTAAACCTTGAGGAGAAATGTGTGTGGATGCGGTGACTCTGCAGGTCATGTCTGGAAGGCTTAAGAAAGGCATGGGCTTTTCTGAACAGACCAGAGGGAAGAGCAGATTTGGTTTTGAGTGGGGCGCTTGGGTTTCATGTTGCAGGTAGAGTGGGAGCCCGAGATCATGCTGGAGATGGCCTGGTGCAAGTGTGTGGGCAAGGTCGCTATGTGACCTTGGCAGGGAAGAGGGTCCCCTAGAGCCAGTGGGCACGGCAGCAGTGGGATGTGGTGTGATGCCCCTGAGCCATGGCAGCTCACCCATTGCAGATCACATCGCCCTTCTGAGACCGAAGTGGGCGCGTGAGGACTGGGTTGTGCTATCTGGCACTGTCTGGCAGCACTTTAGGAGGAGATGCAGCCTGGCAACCGCCTGCCCTTTCCAGAGTGCCTCAGCTGCACATCTTACGAGACGATTCATCTTGCAATGCTTGAATGCTTGAGTCTAGGATTTGGAAGTTGAAGTTGAAAGTCTGTTTTGGAGGGTTGGGCTGCAAGTATTGCAGTGAGAGTGCTTTGGAACCTGCCCCTTCCCCCCCCCCCCCCCCCCAGTGAGTGTGAATCTGGGCGAAAGCATGAGCATTCTAATGGGTGGATGCCTTTTCCTTCATCATATGATCATGGACG
>NW_012282437.1:0-2802 GCF_000151885.1 Dipodomys ordii
GTCCCTCAGCTATTCAGCTCAAGGCAAGCACTCTACCACTGAGCCACCTTCCCAGCCCCTGCTACTATTTTTTAACCACAAAAAAATGACCCCCAAACTACAAAGAGATATCAAGTATCTTTACAGAAAACAAAACTGAGGCTCAATGAGACTGTCATCCAGTAGATAATGGAATTAAAACATATGTACTTTAAAAAAGCTGTTATGTAAAGTACACTTTAATTTGCTAAATTATTTGTTCTTTAATTCTCTTAAATACACAATTATGGAAACATTCAATATCTAGCAGACAGCAACAGGAGCCAAGTTCCACCACAATAACCAGCTTTAGACTGTAAATGAGGGACTTCATAGATATACATATATATACTATATGTATATATGTTTTATATTAATTTAGGATTTTGTTCCTGAAATTACTACTGCTTTGAGGACTCAGTGAATAGGTTTTAGAACTTTTTCTTATATTTACCAATATGTAATTTGACCTTTTATCATAAGCTAGAGATGATAAAAAATACCACCTACACCTTATTTGCTATTCCAGTATTATTCCCAGTATTATTCAACTTAGCTGACTAAACACAACTAAAAGTAATTGCAAGGTTTAGGTACATTGTCGTAAGGTCATTTCCAATATGCTCCTCACTAAGACTTCCAGACCCATCTTATAGTACACATTTCATAGCACACCTATGGTTTCAGTCTCACTGGAGGTCTCAAGTTCCCCTCATTTTCTACCCTCTGTCAAGAAATCTCTTCCCAGGTGGGTATGGTGGCTCTCGCCTATAATCTTACTCAGGAGGCTGAAATCTTAGGAACATGGTTCAAAGTCAGACTGGGCAGGAAAGGCTGTGAGAGTCTTATCTCCAATAAACCACTCAGAAAACCCAAAGTGGCGCTGTTGCTCAAGTGGTAGAGTACTTGCCTTGAGCTGAAGAGAAGAGGGACAGTGCCCAGGCCCAGAGTTCAAGGTCCATGACCGACAGAAAAAAAAAAAAAATCTCTTCCCTTCCTTTGTTTCTTCAAGACATTCCACTTACTGTTTAACATAATGCCATACTACTACTTCACAGGTTCTGCTCAAGTTTGAGACATTTACTCTCCTTGTGGAATATACCATCATCATAGGCTTATCCAGTCCATTCTACAATGTACTTTTTTCAGGATCTAGCATCACATCCCAACTTAGTAGATACTGAATAGACTGTTTCATTTACCATAAGACTCATGTATGAAGAAAAACACAATGTACTTCAACTACACAACTAACTTTACAACAAACCTGTCTCATTTATAAGCATGCACACACTAAATAAAAATATTGTCTAGGATTAGAATAAATAAGCTTTCATTTTTTAAATCACAGTAACAAAATCAAAACAGTTCATTAACCACACAGCCCAACAGGTTATAGAACAAAAACACAATTCAGGCTCATGCCTGTTATCCTAGATACTCAGGGGATTGAGGTCTGAGGATTGCAGATCAAAGCCAGCTAGAGCAGAAGAGTCCAACTAATCAGCAAAAAACCCCCAAACGAACAAAAAAACGCCCCCCCTCAAAAAACAAAAAAAACCAAAAGACCCCTGAACTGGAGGTATGGCATGAGTGGTAGAGTGCCAGTGTGAGCAAATGCTTAGCAAGAGTAAAAGGCCCTGAGTTAAAGACCCAATAGTGGAAAATCACCAAAACCAGAACCTCACAATTCTTTGAAATATTTGTGATAAAGAGTGGGAAGTTGGCTCAGTATGGTAGAGCGCTTGCCTTGCATGCCTGAGGCTCTGGGTTCGATTCCTCAGCACCACATAAGCAAAAAGAAAAAAGCCGGAAGTAGGGCTGTGGCTCAAGTGGTAGAGCACTAGCCTTGAGCTGAAGAGCTGAGGGACAGCTCTCAGGCCCAGAGTTCAGGCCCCACGACCGGACCCAAAAAAAAAAAAAAAAAAAAGCTCCGGGACAGCACCAGGCCCTGAGTTCAAGCTCCATGAGTACCACCACTACCAACAAAGTAAAATGCTTGGGAACTTCTACATCATACCAGTCTACTGGCAGAATGAAGAGGAGGGACTTCAGACTGCAGGATGAGTCATATACATGATAGAGCCTTAAAGACTTACAGATTCCATCAAGGTAGTCCTTTATAAACTGTGCTGAATTTAGAATCAGCCCTAAGTTGCCTTTATTACAAGTTTCAGCCCTACTTAAGTATTTGTTCTTCACATTTTATGATATCCTGAACCCCTTATCTTTCATTGGAGCCCTATAATAAAACCTGTACTAATGGAGCTACTTTGAGTGGTTTCCTTATAATGAAACCAGCTTGAAATCAAACAATCAATTTAAGTATGAATCCTGATCACAATGGGATGATTTTAGTAGAAAATAACTCAACCTCTTGATCTTTTGGTTTGACATAGTTTGATGGAAAAATTCCAGTTCTATTTCCAATACTTCCTGTCCACCACTCTCCATCTTTCTGTGTCACAGATATTTCTTCACCTTCAGTGAAAGTCAAATCTCCTGGCTCTGCACTTGAATATGAATACAGTGCAATATAATCTGTAGTGAACAAAGCAAGAAGAGGTTTTAATAATATTACAGATACAAAATGAAAATTACGAGAGTCACTAAGATCTTATATAAGATTATTGTATATGGTCTACTTACCCAGGAAAATAAGAACTTAGAAGCAAACTATTAAATTGCTTAGAAAAGGGTTATTTATCATAAAGCTCATCTCAAGTTTCTTTTTACAACTGCTTTGCTACCATTCAATTTACTTTTGTTACTATTTTTTTTTTG
>NW_012282438.1:0-1982 GCF_000151885.1 Dipodomys ordii
GGAGGAGGAAGAAGAAAGTGAAGGAGGAAGAGGAGGAAGAAGGAGAAAATAAACAAAACCATAAGGAAACACAGTTCCTAGCCTGATGTTTAATTCTGCAGAGGAGGGAATCTAGCTAACCTACTATATGGCATCCCATACCATAATATGGTATCCCATATGCTTCACCAATCATTTTGTGAGTGGGTACTGGTACTGGGGCATAAACTCGGGGCCTGGGCACTGTTCGTGAGCTTTTGTGCTCAAGGCTAGCACTCTATCACTTGAGCCACATCTCCATTTCTGGCAGTTAATTGGAGATAAGCATCCAGCAGCCAGGGCTAGCTCTGAACTTTGATCCTCCAATCTCAGCTTCCTGAGTCACTCATTGAAGATCCTTACCTATATCTCAGGAGCTCACATTGGGTATGGCTACACTTTGTAACTGTAATTGCTGCTCATAATTTGAAACATTTTTTTTAACTTGGAGTCAAATGTTTACATTTATTGATTGGTTGGGCACACTTAAGAGTTTAAAAAATAGCTCATGATTGTGCTGTAGACAGACGGCTTGAATAACATTTTGGTTTTCTTTGTATTATTCACCAAATCAGGTGACCCAGAAAGAGATCAAGGCTGGGACAAGGCACTACCAGCGGAGAGCCTTGGTTCCATTTGCACGCACTCCTGGAAGCCCTGCGTTTGACTGGCTGTGTGCTGTGGCTTGGGAGGCCCTCCCACTTGGTGGGCTAATCATCTTGGATCAGATGAGTTTAAACTTCACTCATTAAATTCTGTATTCTTTTTCCTGATACCTCCTATGTTTAGTCATTCATCAAAGCAGAACAAAGCCTGAAAGCAGAAAGAGAAAGTTCTCCAGAGCTATGAACAATATCATTGGGCCTACCTCTCCAAGTGTACTCGTCCCAAAGATGAACTTGAGTTCTCATTCAGAGTCAATGATTTTCTTGTTAATTATATCTAACCTGCTACCTGATTTCTTAATCCAGATTACATTAAATATAGTTACATAGAAGAGCTGAAATTAATCTTCATATAAACAAAATGCTTAATTGCAACTGCTCCAAAGAGTATTTATACCTTAGTCCTATCTCTGTTTGAGAAACATTAAAATTCTTAGAACATCTGAAGAGCCTAGTGGCTCATGCCTATAATCCCAGCTACTTGGAAGTTAACTGTGGGGCGGGGGAGTGGGGGGGAGGAGGAAATCACAGACCTGCCTATGCAAAAAGATATTCAGACCCCATTTTTCCCATTTTTGTTTTGTCAGTGCTATTGTTACTAGTCGTGGAGCCTGGGCACTGTCTCTGAACTCTCTCACTCAAAGCTAGAGCTCTACCACTTTGAGCCACAGCTCCACCTCCAATTAGAGGTAAGAGTCTCATGGGGACTTTTCTGCCTGATCTGATTTTGAACCACGATGCTCAGATCTCAGTCTCTTGAGAGCTAGGATTAAGGCATAAACCACCAGCACCCAGCTTAGACCCCAATTATGTAATTATAATCCCAGCACTCAGAAGCCTGAGGAAGGAAAAGTTCGAGTTCTCACTACATACTGGGACCCTGTCTAAAAAACAGCATCCAATATCAAGTGAGAACTTTGTTTTTAATTTTGACAGTCCCATATCCGAGAGAGAATGTAGTTAGGTATAGTCTGACCAAATGGATTTCTATAATACAGTGAATAAGATACTTAGTAGGTCTAAAAGCTATTTAAATGTGTAGTTAGGAAGTGAACAGTTTGGGATTTTTATTTTATTTTTGGTAGCATAAGAAAATGAAGCTGGGTGCTAGTGACTCACGCCTGTAATCCTAGCAGCTCAGGAGGCTAAGATCTGAGGATGGCAGTTCAAAGCCAGCCCGGGCAGCAAAGTCAGTGCGATTCTTTATCTCCAATAAGCTACCAGAAAACCGGAAGTGGTGCTGTGGCTCAAGTGGTAGGGCGCTAGCCTTGAGCTGAAGAGCTGAGGGACAGCGCCCAG
>NW_012282439.1:0-1786 GCF_000151885.1 Dipodomys ordii
AATAAACCACCAGAAAACCAGAAGTGGTGCTGTGGCTCAAGTGGTAGAGTGCTAGCCTTGAGCTGAAGAGCTGAGGGATAATGCCTAGACCCAGAGTTCAAGCCCCATGACTGAGCAAAAAAAAAAAAAAAAAATGCTATGGCTTAAAGTGGTAGAGTGTTAGCCTTGAGCAAAAGAGCTCAGGAACAGTACCCAGGCCCTGAGTTCAAGCCTCACAACCAACCAAAAAAAAAGGACTAGGAATGTGGCTTAGTGGTAGAATGCTTGCCTAGCATGCATGAAGCTCTGAAGTTCAATTCCTCAGTACTACACAAACAGAAAAGCCAGAAGTGGCACTCTGGCTCAAGTGGTAGAATGCTAGCCTTGAGCAAGAGCTCAGGGCCAAGTCCCCTGGCCCTGAGTTCAAGCCCAAGACTGGCAAAAACAAAAAACCAAAAACCAACAACAACAACAAATCCTACATAATAGCTACTTGGGAGCCAAGGTAGTAGGATTTTGGTCAAGTCCTAGAAAAATATAAGATTTCTGAAAAATAATCTAAAGCATAAAGGGATATGGGTACGAGTCAGTGGTAGAGCATTTGCCTAGCAGGTTCAAGGTTTTGAGCTCAAACTCTAGTGCTGCCCCCAAAAAAATACTTTTTTTTTTTTTTTTGTCTGTTGTATTGCTTGAACTCTGGCCCTGTGTGCTGTCTCTGAACTTGCTGTACCTGAGCTCTTCACCTCAAGGTGAATACTATACCACTTACGCCACACTGCCACTTGCACCACACTGCCACTTCCAGTTTTCTGGTGGTTAATTGGAGATAAGAGTCTCAGGGATGGGCTGGGAAGGTGGCTCAGCGGTAGAGTGCTTGCTTTGCAATGCATGAGGCCCTGGGTTCGATTCCTCAGCACCACATAAGCAAAAAGAAAAAAGCGGAAGTGGTGCTGTGGCTCAGATGGTAGAGCGCTAGCCTTGAGCTGAAGAGCTGAGGGACAGCGCCCAGGCCCAGAGTTCAGGCCCCACGAGGGGACCCAAAAAAAAAAAAAAAACAAAAGAACAATTTAAAGCCAACAGGATTTGCTGCCTCTACATACAGCCCAGAGCCCTCAGGATGAAGTTCTGTGAAAAGCAGGGAATGCAAGGCTGAGCATGCTCCTTATCTTACAAGGGAAGGGAGAATAGGAAGTGTAAATAAAGCCAGAAAACACTTAGGAGATAAATTTATCTTTGGTTTTCCCCTTCTTCAGATTCATGATTATTTGCATCACTGATCATTTCACCTGCTTGGAGAGGCTTCTCCACAATCTGCTTTTATGGTGTTAAGGACAGAGACCATTAACTCAAATGGTGCTAATTTGATTAAAACCCTTTGGGGAGGAAATACAAATCCAAGGTTATAGTATTTAAAAATGATATAACTATTGTAAGCATTAATCAAGCAAAATAACTTCAAAGCCCAGTTAAACTCTTTGCTCAAAGTTAAAAATAAAATGAAAGCAATTTTTACAAAGTAAAATCAGGGGGCTGGGAAGGTGGCTCAGTGGTAGAGCCCTTGCCTTGCATGCATGAGGCCCTGGGTTCGATTCCTCAGCACCACATAAGCAGAAAAAGCTGGAAGTGGCCCTGTGGCTCAAGTGGTAGAGTGCTAGCCTTGAGCTGAAGAGCTGAGGGACAGCGCCCAGGCCCAGAGTTCAGGCCCCACGACCGATCCAAAAAAAAAAGAAGTGGTACTGTAGCTCAAATGGTAGAGTACTAGCCTTGAGCTGAAGAGCTGAGGGACAGTGCCCAGGCCCGGAGTTCA
>NW_012282440.1:0-1386 GCF_000151885.1 Dipodomys ordii
GGCCTGCGCAGCGTCTCCAGGCGGGGCCCGAGGCCCGCGGTCGCTCCGCACGAGCTCCCAAGGCTGAGGGGTGTTGTGACCCCTCTGGCGACCCCGCCTCCCCAGCCCTTCCGGTTTTGTCTGGAGGCTCGGGGGCGGGAGGGCCCCGCCGGCCGGCTGCCGACGCCGAGATTTCCCGTTTCCCACGGCGGAGCTTCGAGCCGAGCTCCCGGGGGAGGGGAGGGGAGCGGGCGGGGGGGGGGTCGCTGATCAGAAACTGCGTGGCGGGAGCGGAGGCTGCAACAGGGTGAGGGCGGCTGTTGAGGGTCGCAGGAAAAGCGCCGGAAGCCAGCCCGGGGCTTCCCACACCCACCTCACCCTTCCCTTCCTTTGCCTTTCCCCACCTAGCCCTCAAGCCCCGGGGATCCGATGAGGCACTCAGATAGGCACCCCAGACTGTGGGTCTCCATCCTGGACGACACGAGCCTCCCGTGACCCCAGATGGAGTCTGGGAATTGTTGCCTTTTCTTGGCTTCTTTTTCCTGTTTACTGCAGTTTCTTTTTCAGGTTGACTATCCCAGAGCTGTTGCAGGTTTTTTGTTTTGCTTTTAGATTTTGGAATAGCTGCATATATGCTATATCTTCAGGACTGGACTCAAGTCTAAACAAAATAACAGGTTTCATATAACTCATATCCAGGACTGGGAATGTGGCTCAGTTGGTAGAGTGCTTGCCTAGCAAGGCATGAAATCCCGGCCCGGGTCCAATTCTTCAGTACCACATCAACAGAAAAAGCCACAAGTGGTGCTGTGGCTCAAGTGGTAGAGTCTAGCCTTGAGCAAAAGAAGCTCAGGACACTGCCCAGGACCTGAGTTCAAGTCCTAGGACTGGCAAAAAACGAACCTTTATCCACATAGCACAAAGTAGTGCTATGGTTTTTAGAATGCCTGCGTTCAATTTGTGTGTGTATTTTGAGTCATGGTCTTTGTGTGTATCCCTGTCTTAAACTCTTAATCCTCATCACCACCTCATGAGTGCTAGGATTATTGGCATGTGCCACCATGCTGGGCTGCCCCTGTGATTTGACTGAGACCCATCATGAAATCAGATATGTGAACCATCATGTGGGGACCGGTGGCTTATGCCAATAATCCTAGCTACTCAGCAGGTTGAGATCTGAGGATCATGATTTATAATCAGCCCAAGTTGTTTTTGTTCCAATTAACCAGCAAAAATCTAGAAGTGGCCGGGCGTTGGTGGCTCATGCCTGTAATCCTAGCTACTCAGGAGGCTGAGATCTGAGGATCGCGGTTCAAAGCCAGCCCGGGCAGGAAAGACCGTGAGACTCCTATCTCCAATAAACCACCAGAAAACCGGAAGTGGCGCTGTAGCTCAAGTGGTAGAGCG
>NW_012282441.1:0-1837 GCF_000151885.1 Dipodomys ordii
GCTTTATTTCAAAGATGTGTGGTAATGAGTTTAGAGCTAGAGATTTGGATGAGACACAACCCCCTGTCTTCTCTATTAGGACAGGAATAATGAAGCGGACAGCCTTCGTGGGCTCAGGACACCCCAACAAAACACCACAGACGAGGGGCCACAAGCAAGACCTTTGTTTCTTACCGGTGGTAGATTAGACTTTTGTTAAAGTTTTGTTTCGTTGTACAGGTGATGTTCACAGGGGTTACAGTTACATAAGTAAGGTAATGAGTACAGTTCTTGTCGAACATTGTTACCCCCTCCCTTGTTTTTCTCCCACTATCCCTCTCCTAGACCTCCTCCCACAAGTTGTACAGTTCATTTCCATCCCGGTGTCTTGTGACTGTCTGTTGCATTGGTTACTCTTGATCCTTGTTTCACTCTTTTGCTCTCTTTGGCTTACAGACAGCCGCCTTCTCACTGTACCCTCACATGTTATTCCCCGGTGTGCATACTCCTCCATGTGCATACATCCCCAGGGGCCTTTCTTTGTATCCATATGTCCTCTTCTTACAAGAAAGAGTTCATTTGGGGGAAGCTCAGTGCTGGTGGCCTACCAGAGCCCAGTCCATTTTTCAAAAGGGGACATCTGTAGGCAGAGTCATGTTACGAGGTACTGGAGATTAAAGCTTTGACGTAATTCAGCCCACGGCCATAGCAATAACCTTGAAAACTAGAACACAATAATAACAAAACACACATGCCTGTTTTGTCTTTCTTTTTTCCCCTTTTGGAAGTAATGAGGCTTAAATCAGGGCCTTATGTTTGCTCAGCTTACCCATTCATTTGGCACTCTACCATTTGAACCATGCCTCTAGCCTTGCTTTTATCCCCTAGTTGTTTAGGAGATGGAGTATGGTGAACTTCTGCCTAGGGTGGATTTGAACCATGGTTCTCTGTATCCCAACCACCTGAATAGCAAGGAATATTGGTATTAGCCACTATCACCTAGCACAAAATGCACACGTATGTTATTTTTATCGCCTCCTAGAGGAAACGTAGAGCACATTTCTCCCAGAACTGAGCCAGGATGGAATGAAAGGAAGCACTTGCAAAGACAGGCTTGGAATTCAGATGCCCTGACTGGCAAAGTCCTTTATCTAGTGGGCCTCTGCTATGCCACAGTATCTCTCTCAGGCTAGGGAAGCTCTGGCCTGCCATCAGTATTCCAGAGACTGTCAGTTTCTTCAACAATGTCTCAGGCTCCCCATCCTCATTCTATGCTGGAAAAAAAAAATCCAGTGTAATGATGAGTTCACTTCCCTTTTCCTCACGATGGTCTGGCTGATTAGGGGCAAGCAGGCTCCTCGAGCAGATATGTAATCTGCATCACTCCCTGAGCAGGGAACACTGATACCTGAGGAGATATATGCTGGCCGGTGGAGCCATGGAGGCGTGGGAAGCTCATGACTAAGGCTCACTGTGGTCAAGAAGGAAGGAGACAAGAATGCCCAGATGTTTCATCACAGATGCAGTGATAAAGTTTTCCCCAGATGAAGGGGACGACACTTCTTAGGTTCCCCAGCCACTTGCCTCCCTGCCATCTCCACAGCTATGTTCCCGGGCTGGCTGGCTCTCGCCCTCCTGTCTGTGCTGAGCCTGGATACCCAGGCCTTCACCAACCAACTTGTCAAATGCTTTGAAGACCCCCAGTATGAAGAGCTGCTGCAGCTGGCTCAAAATGGACTTGGGCAGACGTCCGAAAGGAAACGGATAGTGGTGATTGGAGCAGGCATGGCTGGGCTCACCGCTGCCAAGATTCTGCAGGATGCTGGCCACCAGGTATGTGAGGGCCTGAGGAGTGCAG
>NW_012282442.1:0-2231 GCF_000151885.1 Dipodomys ordii
CTTTCTTTCTTTCTTTCTTTCTTTCTTTCTTTCTTTCTTTCTTTCTTTCTTTCTTTCTTGTCCTGACTTCAATTCAGGGCCTGGGCACTGTGTCTGAATTTTTTTGTTCAATTCTAGTGCTCCACCACTTGACCCATAGCTATGCTTTCAGATTTGGGTGGTTAATTGGAGATAAAAGTTTCACAGAGACAGGCTCAGGTAGCTCATGCCTGTACTCCTAGCTACTTCAAGAGGGTGAGATCTGAGGATCACGGTTCAAAGCCAGCCTAGGCAGGAAAGTCTGTGAGTGTCCTCTTATCTCCAATAAACCCCTAGAAAACCGGAAGCGGCACTATGGCTCAAGTGGAAGAGCGCTCGCTTTGAACTGAAGAGCCCAGGGACAGTGCCCAAGACCAGAGAGTTCAAGCCCCATGACTGACAAAAAAAAAAAAAAAAAGTTTCACAGACTTTACTATCAAGGTTGGCTTCAAATCATTATCCTCAGATCTCAAACTCCTGTTTCCCAATGCCAATTTACTCTTTTTCTGTAGTTTATTTTTAATTAGTCAGTCCGTTTTTTGGCCGGGGAGGGGGTAGGGAGGGAGGGGTCCGGTCGTGGGGCCTGAACTCTGGGCCTGGGTGCTGTCCCTCTCAGCTCTTCAGCTCAAGGCTAGCACTCTACCACTTGAGCCACAGCGCCACTTCCGGCTTTTTTTCTTTTTGGTTATGTGGTGCTGAGGAATCGAACCCAGGGCCTCAGGCATGCAAGGCAAGCACTCTACCACTGAGCCACCTTCCCAGCCCCAGTCAGTACTTTTTCTAAACCAATTTCTATGTCATAAAAATATTTCACACAACACATTTCTTTTCTGTATGTCATATACTAGCTAACATTGAAAAATATTAAATTTCAAAAGTATGTCTTTTGGTTTTACAACTGTTCCTACAGCTGGGAATGCAGTTTATAATCAGATATCAAAGAGATCTTATATCATAAAAAATAACTTCTCCTTTGATTAGCATGGTAATTGTTTACCATCCTTAAATAGGCATAAAAATTTCTGACATAACTAAAAATTCAGTCATTTACCAGTTTCTAATCATACCATGAGAACTCGTAATTTTACTATTTCAAAACTATGGAAAACAGAACAAGCTGTGGTTTATTTTACATTGGTCCAATTCACAGGAGGCAAAAAAAAATCTCTCTGAAAAAGGTTTTTGTGAACAAAAAAAGCCATTATTTTGAAATGGCCAATTCCTTTGCAAAACATCAGCATGAAAGATAGAAAAGCTATCCATTGGCAAGACAACATGGCAACTCGTTGAAATATGTGAAGAAGAAACTTGATTTCCATTTTTTTCTTTTCTCTACTGATGACTTTTCTTTCTGGGGGATGAGGGGGTCGTTTTAAATCATGAAAGGACTGTTCCTTTCTGACTCTTCTACTTTTAGACAAACAAACATGAGTTTGGTATTCAGAGCAGTGGCACATGTGAGTAACCACCCAGCTTTATTAAGATCCAGACTGACTTGTTACGATTGACGTAACATTCTAACAGGCTCACAAGTGATGCCAGTGCTGGTCATAACAAGAACTTAGTGATGAACCCGCTCCAAGAATTAACCTTTCACAATAAGACATGCATCTATTAAATAGTTCTTTCTCTATTTCTCCAGTTAGGATATGCATACAAAAGAATACTTGTTAATCTTAAACACAGCATATGATAGTATTCTGTACTTTGGTGGGTTTTTTAAATTTAATATTTCTTAGGGAAGTTCTAATAGCACTGTGTCTTCTAATTTACTTCCTAAATCATTTGTGTACACATAACCTAATGCTACTGAATAGTACTTAAATAATGTTGTCCCTTAACCTGCCCAATTCTGTTATTCTTTATGATGTTTTTATAGTGAATGCTCTAGAAATTTTCACCTGAATTGTATCAATGTCAATTGAATACAGTTTTATTTCCACCTTCCAATATTTATGTATCCTATTTTATTCTCGGGTAATATTTCTAGGGAAAGTGTTAAAAATCAAGGTGGTATTAAAGTTATTTTTGTCCTTTATTTGGCTTTTATGGGAATGCCTCTGACTTTCATTTTGACCATTTTCTCCCAATCGCTCTTTCCCTCTCTCTCCTTCTCACTCTTGTTCCCAGACATAGACATTTATCTTTAGGTTTATATGTACATATGAATGAGTTTACGTTTATAATGCAAAAGTAAATACACATCCTTTTTT
>NW_012282443.1:0-1241 GCF_000151885.1 Dipodomys ordii
CTCCTCCTCTTCCCCCTCCCCCTCCTCCTCTTCCCCCTCCTCCCCCTCCTCCTCTTCCCCCTCCTCCTCCTCCGTCATCATGGGACTGGAACTCTGGGCTTGAATGCTGCCCCTCAGCTCTTTAGCTCAAGGTTAGCGCTCTACCACTTGAGCCACAGTGCCACTTTCTGGTTTTCTGAGGGGTTTATTGGAGATAAGAATCTCACAGATTTTCCTGCCCGGTCTGGCTTTGAACTGTGATCCTCAGATCTCAGCCTCCTGAGTAGCTAGGATTACAGGCGTGAGTCACTGGCTCCTGGCTTGTGCCTACTTCTTGAAATATTTCTCCTTGGTGTTTCTATATTGTTTCAAGTCTCCCATTAAGATCTGTAATCAATTTTAAGTAACTCTTTTATTTGGTAAATGACTACAATGTGATTTCAGTGTTTTACATATGGATGTCTGTATTTTAGAGGAACCACATGTTAAAGAGGCCATTTTTCAGTAATACAAGCTGTGTTCAATATTCACATGGCTACAACTACATGGGTTTTTAAAAGGCTTTCTATTGTATTTTGCTATTCATTCTGCCTATGAAGTGACACATTTCAATTTTAATACATTTTAGACAAAGTAGTCATGCAATTATTTTCTGTCAAGGCTAAATCTGAGTCTAATTTCTCAGAGTTCAGTATCTTCAGTAGTTAAAAATATAGGCCTGAGCAAGGCACACCTGCCCCTGACTTCTACTAGTCTATTTTTTAACTTTACTAGGAGTCAATGGTAAATTTGAGATGTGGTATTGCCATACTTTCCATTATTAGTTTTTTTTTTCCACATAGCCTTACTCATTTTTTTTTGTCATAATTTTTTCATTGCTTTTCTATTCCTGTGATGAATGATTCTGGTATTTTGGTATAGATTCCATAAATATGTAGATAATTTTCACTACTATGAACAGTTTAACAATATTTATTTTTCTAGTCAATTTATGGAGGGATATGTTCAGGTATTCCAGCTTTGCTGTTGATTTTTCTCTTTCATTAAGAAATGGTTGTTCTTTTGTTTCTATTTTCTTTAAAGCTTATTGAGTTGGCAAGTTGAACAATTTTAATTCTTATCCTTCTTGTGTTCATCTAGTAAAATATAGTCTTTTCTGGGTCCTACTTATTGTGATTTCTTCATTGTCTTTGGTTAGGTCTCCTATCAACCTCTTCTGCAGTGAGGGATAAAGGGATCATCAATAGAATTTTGGCTTTTCC
>NW_012282444.1:0-1609 GCF_000151885.1 Dipodomys ordii
TCTACCACTCGAGCCACTTCTGGCTTTTTTCTTTTTTGCTTATGTGGTTCTGAGGAATCGAACCCTCATGCATGCAAGGCAAGTGCTCTACCACTGAGCCACCTTCCCAGCCCCAAGATATCTACATTTATAAGAGCACAAATGTTCTGTGTCTCTGTACACCACTACTAGAGCCTTATCCTTCTCTATCTAGCTAATAATAGGATTTGTTTTTAGGTAACAATAACTTTGTTGTGTTTTTATTGATGAGACCAGATGAGCAAATATCTTTTATTTAATAATTAAAACAGTCCTCTATATTCTTTCTTTAAACAATGGGTCTATTAAGTTATAATTTGCATATTATAAAGTTCACTTTTTTATTGGCTACAACTCAGTGATATTAAACATATTCACAAGACTATATTTTGACTACCCTATCTAATTATAGAACCTCTATATTCTTTTACACTAAATACAGGTTGAGTATCTTATTGGAAATACTTGGGATTGGATTTAATACTTGCATATACATAATGAGTTATATTGAGACTAGGACCCAAATACAGACACAAAATTTATTTACTTGTTACACATCCTAAACACAGAGTCTGAAGTTCATGCTAAATATTAGGGAGCTTGTGTTTTGAGGCAAAAAACTCAGCTGTGGAACTTTCCATATTGGTGCTCCAAAAGTTTCAGATTTTGCATTTTCAGGATCTCATCCTGATACAGATATTGATGTTCAAAAGAAATGAACAGGTAGGCCACTGGTGGCTCATGCCTGTAATCTTACCTACTTACAAGGCTGAGATCTGAGGACTGGTGTTCAAAGCGAGCCTGGGCAGGAAAAGTCTGTGAGAGCTTATCTCCAATAAGCTATTCAGGAAAAGCCAGAAGTGTGTGGTGGCTCAAGTGCTAGAGCACTACCCTGGAGGGAAAAAAAAATCTCAGGGACAGCACCCAGGCCCTGAGTTCAAGCCTCAGGACTAGCACAAAAGAAAGAAAAGAAAGGAAGGGAGGGAGGGAGGAAGGAAGGGCATAAAAACCTCAATCCTGTTGTCTCTCATTTAAATTCTTTTTCCCTTCTCTTGTATGCCTTTACTATGGCTTGAAGAGAGGGCTTCACACTTGCAGCTTTCTTCCTCACAGCTGGTATTCTACCACTTGAGCCATGCCTCCAGCTTAGCTTTTTGCTGGTTAATTGGAAATGGAGTATGGCAGACTTTTCTGCCTGGGTTGGTTTTGAACTGATATCCTCTAGGTCTCATCCTCTTGAGTAATTAGGATTATCAGTGTGAGTCCTCAGTGTTGGGTCTGGATTCAGACTTTAATTCTTGGAAACAGAAATTAACTTTTGGTCAGGACAGAGTTGTAAATGTTTATTTTTCTCAGTTTCATAAGGAGAATGTACATAGGCTCTTGCTTTAGGAACTTTCTACCACACTTACATAAACTATGCTTTGAGAGGTCATTGGCCATCTAGGCTTTCCTTCTTTTATTTATTTTTATTTTTTTGGGTCCGGTCGTGGGGCCTGAGCTCTGGGCCTGGGCGCTGTCCCTCAGCTCCTCAGCTCAAGGCTAATGCTCTACCACTTGAGCCACAGCACCACTTCTGGCTTTTTTCTTT
>NW_012282445.1:0-1386 GCF_000151885.1 Dipodomys ordii
TGTGTTGTCCAGGGTATGAAGGGATTTGGAGCTGCACCAAGACTGCTAACCGAGGCAGGAGACAGGCCTGTGACTCTCACCAAACATTTTTCCTATAATTCATTCTAACCCCACACAGCACACACATTTTACAGAGAAGTAACTTCTGCATTTTCTTGATGTGTTCCATTGACTACTGTCACTTACCTGAAAAGAATAGATGCTTACCCAGTAGGAATTGGCTGTCAGGACAGAGGAAGAGAGGCAGTAGTCACCGCATGTGTGCTCAGTCACAGAGCCCCAAGCTAAAGGCTCAGGACTGTGTGATCTCATCTCCTCTGTGGGCATGCTCATCCTGTCACCTACAAGTGTGGTGACACTGTGTGTGGGGGAGGGAACAGAGCTTCTCTGTGACAAACACTGGAGAATTGTGGATACTGATCAGCACCACTGAACTTCCATGACCATTTCCAAGAGATGTGACCCATGGTTAGGCAAGTCAAGGGAATATGGGGAAATTTTGAAGATGATCTTATTAGAAGTGAGTAGAGGAACAGGAATAGGTAATCTACAGTGTAAAACAATGAAACTGAGCAAATGGCTTTGGTGAATTGTAGGGTGATTTTTTCCTTTTGTCTCCAAGATGTAGTTTTCTTTCTTTACATAACCACTATGTTAAAAAATGAAAAATAAAAAGGTGGGCTCTGGTGGTTCATGTCTATAATCCTAGCTATATAGGAGGCTGAGATCTGAGGAATGTAGTTTGAAGCCATCCCAGGAAAAACAGTTTGAGACTCTTATCTCTAAAAACCTACTCCATCATGCCTGTAATCCTAGCTACTCATGAGGCTGAGATCTGAGGATCATAGTTCAAATACAGCCCAGATAAGAAAGCTCATGAGACTATTATCTCCAATCAACCACTAGAAAAGCACAATTTGAGCTTAGTTAAAGTGGTTGAGTGTGAGCCTTGAAGTGAAGAGCCCAGTCTCAGATTACAATCCTCAGGACTGACAAAAACAAAACAAAAAACTACTCAGGCAAAGCTGTAAGCAACTGTGGCTCAAGTCCTTGAGGACTTACATGAGCACAAAGACGCTCAGGACCAGTGCCCATGGGCTGAGTTCTGGGTTCAGGACAGGCTGGTGGGAAACAGAAAGACAATATTCTAAGTGGAAGTACCATGTACTATGTGATAATTAACAAATTCTTAAATTATCAGGGTTCAAAGATATGTTTTACAACAGTCTTTTTAATGTTTCCACATGATCTTCATATAATTTCCTCATGCTCACTTATTCCAGCCATTTTCACCTTCAGAGATAGAGAATATAGAAACCATGAATGCCACTTTTCTTCTGTACACAGCATGACCATATCGCCAAAATCTAAGCCACATCTGTATAT
>NW_012282446.1:0-1381 GCF_000151885.1 Dipodomys ordii
CTTGAACTCAGGGCCTGGGAACTTTACCTTAGCTTTTTTTGCTAAAGCTGGTGCTCTGCCACTTGAGCCATACCTTCACTTCTGGCTTTTAGCTGGTTATTGGAGTTAAGACTCTGATAGACTTTTCTGCCTGGACTAGCATTGTACTTTGATCCTCAGATATCAGCTTCTGAGTACCTAAGATTACAGACATGAGTCATCAGTGGCTAGCTAGCATAAATTATTATTATTGTTGTCGATCATGAGGCCTGAACTCTGGATGCTGTGACTCAAGTGGTAGAGCACTAGCTTTGAGCTGGACAGCTGAGGGACAGTGCCCAGGCCCAGAGTTCCAGCCCACGACCGACAAAAAAAATAAATAAATAAATAAAATAAAAATAAAAAGTTAATGAAAGGGGCTGGGAAGGTGGCTTAGTGGTAGGGTGCTTGCCTAGCACGCATGAGGCCCTGGGTTCAATTCCTCAGCAACATATGAGCAGAAAATGGTGCTATGGCTCAAGTGGTAGAGCAGTAGCCTTGAGCTGAAGAGCTGAGGGACAGCGCCCAGGCCCAGAATTCAGGCCCACAACCTACAAAAAAAAAAAAAAGTTAATGAAAGAACTAGGAATGTAGTTTAGTGGTGGAGTGCTTGCCCTAGCATTCATGAAGCTCTGGGTTCAATTCCTTGGTACCACATAAACAGAAAAAGCTGGAAGGCATGCTGTGGCTCAAGTGGTAGAGTGCTAGCCTTAAGCAAAAAGAAACTCAGGACAGTGACCAGGCCCTAAGTTTAAGACCCAGGACTGGCAAAAAAAAATTTTTTAAGGTAATGCGAGCCAAGTGGCTCACACTTATAATCCTAGCTACTCAGGAGGCTAAGATCTGAGAAAAATGTTCAATGCCAGCCTGGGCAGGAAAGCCCTTATGAGTCTAAGTTCCAGTTAATCTCCAAAATAAAAGCCAGAATATGGCTCTACTGGTAGAGTACCAGCCTTGAGTGGAAAAGGTTTAGGGTCAGCGCCCAGCCCCTGAGTTCAAGCCTCAGTAATGGTGTACACACACACACACACACACACACACACACACACACAGAGTTAATCAGTAAAACTAGAAAAAAATGGAGGGAGGAAAGGAGGAAGGGAGAGATTAATCTAGAGTCCCACAGTAAGGAAGCAGGGACAGGAACAGATATACTAGGAGCAGCCAGGACTCTGGAAATGGGAGGCCAGGCTAGAAGTGAGGCCAGCCAGGTTTCCCTTAGCCAAGGAAGTTGAGAGCGGTGGAAACCCCCAAGGGTGCTGGGAATTCAAGGATTCTTCTCCTGGGAGTGGGGATTCATAGAGGAGGTAGGAGTTTGTTGTTTATTTATTGCCAGTTCTGGGGCTTGAACTCAGGGCCTGGG
>NW_012282447.1:0-2590 GCF_000151885.1 Dipodomys ordii
GGGGGGGGGGGGTGGCGAGGGCCTGGAGCCGAGCCGGGCGCAGCGCCCCACGCTCTCGGGGAAATCTGGGGGCCGTTGGCATCACGTCATTGAGAGCCGAACCGCGGCGAGAGCTAGAAAATAAAAACGCTCCCCGGGGCCAGAGGAAGGGGGTGCAGCGAGGCCGAGGGGCTGATGGCGCACACGAAGTTGACTTTGGGGGGTGCTGAGGATCCAGAGCCCCCCCCCACCTTGGCCGCCTGGGGCCCGCCCGCACTGGGCAGCCCGGCCCGGCGCGCCCGGCTTTCTGCTTACGTGACTGGTGGCCACGCCGGATCCCCGGCACGGGGTAAACAAGGAGGTGGCGGCCGCCAGGGCGGCGGGGCGGGTGGAGGGTGTGCGGGAGGGGAGATGGGGGGAGTAAAGGGCTCAGGCCCTCTGCGGGTACGAAAGTGGGGAGGGAAGGGAGGCGCGGGACGCTGAGGAAGCCCAGACCACCTCCTTAATTTACCTCGATGGAGGAGGGGGGGAGATCAGGCTCCTCATACCGGGCCAAGGTGCCCTCTTTGGGTACATCCCCCCCCCCAGTGATCACGGGACAGACTCTAGAAACCCAGCCCCCCTACACCCCCCCTCCGAGAAGGGGGGCAACTAAACAAATCGCGCCCCTCCCCCCGTGCAACAAAAGCAAACACGCCAAATAAAACCGCGTCTGCGTCCAGTTCCAGCCCCGGCTTTTCAGAAACTATCCACCGGATGAATGTACACCCGTCCCCCCCACATACACACACACGACCCCCTCGAAGGATCGCTCAGCTTCGGGGCCCCGCCGCCGCCGCCGACGCGCCCCTCGCCAGCCAGGCACTCGGAGTAAACAGGCGAGAAGAGAAAGAAAAGAACGCACCACCCACCGCCCGCACCATCCTTGTTTGGGTCGTAACTGCGTCTGCACAATTGCGCTGCCAACACTCGGCTGCTCAGGACCCTCGCGGCCCGGGTGCCGGCTGGCGAAGGCGTTTTTGTGTTTGGGGTGGCTGTTGTGTTGGGGTGTGTGTGTGTGTGTGCAAGATCTGACACGTTGCAATCGGATGTCTCTCTCTTTCTCTCGCTCTCCCATTGATCTACCTACTTATTCCGTCAGATCAAGCATCCCATTTTCCTCCAGTCTGTCTTGTCGATGCTCCCTGCTCGCAGCTATTATTCTCGGAGATAGTGGTGGAGACACCACCGCACACGCGTGCCCGGGTTAGGGCACGGAGCCCACAGCCTGGGAAGGGCTGGGGGGAGGGGGGGGAGACTCGGCTGGCAAAGACAAAAAAGAACAAAATGAAACAAAAAATACCAAAAGGAAGCCAGGCCAGGGTGGGGTTCTTAGCTCCCCCCCATGCACCGCGCTCCGCCGGAATGGCTGGGGGGGGGGGTAAGAAATTGACCCGGGAAAGCATTGGCGTGACTGGCTCCACGCGCTCACTCGCGAGCCGGCTCTCCCGGAAAAGAAAGACCCCGCCGTGGCCAACAGCAGCCCACACCTCCTTCCCCAACTATTGTTTCGGCCAGATCCCAAAGTTTCCTTCCAGCCACGTCCCCTTCGCCAAGTTTCCCGGGCGGCAGCACCGCGGGACCGGGACGAGCCGCCGGCGTTGCCAGGTCCCGCTGGCCTGTTTCTTTAAGGGGCTTGGGGGGGGGGCAGCGGCACCCCGGGGGCATCGGGGGTGGGGTGGGGGCTGTGACCGTGGACGACACGGCCTGGACTTGGTCCTGCTGCGGGGTGGGGGGGAGTCGAGCCCCGGCGGTGGAGAGCGGGTCGGGTGGTGGTGGTTGTTATTGTTGTAGTGTGCGCGAGTGTGCGCGAGTGCGTGTGTCCAGGTCGGTGTGTTTTCTTCTTTCTGGTCCCCCCCCCCCCACACCTCGAGCTCTGCCTCAGGTTTCCAACTTTCAGCTCCGAATCCTCTCACCCGGATCCAGGAACGAGCAACCCCCCCCCCAAGCAAAACAAAACAACAACACTTGTCGGCCTGAGAAGGCTCTGGAAGGGGGGGGAGAGAAAGGGAAGAAAGGCGACCTCGGGGAGAAGAGCTGCGTTGGGTTCCGTGGTCAGCAAACAACAACAACAACACTGCCCCCCCCCCGTCCCCGCTCCTCGGCGGTCCCCGCGGCCTGCCCGAGACGGACGGACGCACGGACGCACGGACCGACCCCCCCCCCGCCCCCGCGCCCGCCTTTGTTACATCTTTAGCAGCTTTGTGCGTGCGTGCGTGTCCTTTCTCCGGTGTCATCGGCTTGGCTGCCGAGGGTGGGTGTGAGTGTGAGTGTGTAGGGGGGGGCCGGGCCGAGCAGGCGACCGGGGCCGAGCGGGGCGAGAAAGAAAGAGCGGGGCGCCGCGGAGCGGCCGGGGCGCCCCCCGCCCCCCTCAAACTTACTTTTGTTTTCTTTCTCGATCTGCTCCAGGTAGCTGGCGGCCTCCAGGAGGATCTGCACGTTCTGCAGAAAAGTGTTGATGTGCTTCTCCATCGAGTTCTCGCTGGTGTTGAAAATGTCCGAGAAGGGGCACCGGGGCTTGGCCCCCGCCGGCTCCTCGGGCTGGGCCGGGGGTTGGGGCGCGGCGGCGACG
>NW_012282448.1:0-1785 GCF_000151885.1 Dipodomys ordii
CCAAAAATAAATAAATTAAATTAAATATTTTTTTTAAAAAAGGCCAGAAGTAAGGCTGTGGCTCAAGTAGTACTCAAGGACAATGTCTAGGCCCAGAGTGCAAGCCCCAGGACCATGGGGGTGGGGGGGAGGAATGAGGGGGAAGACAGATGGATGGGCAGACGACACAGTCTCAGAGACTTTCTTGCCCAGACTGGTTTTGAACTGTCATCCTCGTATTTCAACCTCCACAGTAGCTAGGATTGAGTTACCTGTGCCCAGTATAAAAACTGCTTTACAGGACTGGGAATGTGGCTTAGTGGTAGAGTGCTTGCCTAACATGCATGAAGGCCTGGGTTTGTTTCCTCAGCACCACATAAACAGGGGGAAAAAAGCCAGAGATAATGCTGTGGCTCAAGTGGTAGAGTGCTGGCCTTGAGCAAAAGAAGCTCAGGAACAGTGCCCAGACCCTGAGTTCAAGCCCCAGGACGGGGGGGGGAGGGGGGGGAGTAGGGGGTGTGCTTAACAGAGTCAGGTGCTGGTGGCTCATGCCTATAATGCTAGCAATTCAGAAGACTGAGATCTGAGGATTGCAGTTCAAAGCCAACCTGAGCAGCAAAGTCCCTGTAAGACTCTTATCTCCAATTAACCACTCAAAAAACTGGAAGTGGTGCTATAGATCAAAGTAGTAAAATGCTAGCCTTGAGCAAAAGAGCTCAGGGACAGCCCCAGACCTAAGTTCAAGCCCCACAACCTACAAAAAAAAAAAAATTACACTTAAACCAATTTGTTTGTGTGTGTGTGTGTGTGTGTGCACGCGCACACGCGCGCACACACTATACTGGGGCTTGAACTCAGGGTCTCTCACTCATGCTTGGCTTTTCCACTCAAGGCTGGAGCTCTACCACCTGATTTACATCTCCACTTCCCCGATTTTTTATTGTAACAGAAAACCTCAAAATAAGCTTTAATGAAATGTCAAGGTTATCTCTCAGGAACTAACTAAACACTGTGACAGCTCCTTAAGCCCTATGTAGAAAAGACCACATTTAGAATCCAGAATTCTACAAAAACAAAAAATAAAAAAAAAACTCAAGGGCAAAGTACCAGACTAGCAAGGATAATTTAAACATTCTCAAACTGCAGTACCTCTCTGTATTTGAAATTCCAATTAACATACTTAAAATTTTAACATGAATCAAGTCTGTAATCCTAGCTACTTGGGGGAGTAGAGATTGGAGGATCATAATTAAAAGCCAGAT
Source organism: Dipodomys ordii (assembly GCF_000151885.1). Lineage (NCBI taxonomy): Eukaryota > Metazoa > Chordata > Mammalia > Rodentia > Heteromyidae > Dipodomys > Dipodomys ordii. Next base: position 1,242 of record NW_012282448.1, read on the forward strand.
TAAGCATTAAAAAAAAAAAAAAGTTTTTCAGACTCCTCCATGTCTTTGCCAGTGACATGGGAAAGCCTAGTAATAGGACAGAAGCCCACAGAGAAGGTAAGACTCTACCTTAAAAATAATCTAGGGGCTGGGAAGGTGGCTCAGTGGTAGAGTGCTTGCCTTGCATGCATGAGACCCTGGGTTCGATTCCTCAGCACCACATAAGCAGAAAAGCCAGAATTGGTACTGTGGCTCAAGTGATAGAGCACTAGCCTTGAACTGAAGAGCTGAGGGACAGCGCCCAGGCCCAGAGTTCAGGCCCACGACCGACAAAAAAAAAATAATAATAATCTAGGCTCACCAGGCACCTGTAATCCTAGCTACTTAGGAAGCTGAGATCTGAGGACTACAGTTCAAAGCCAGCCCAGGAAGGAAAGTCCATGAGACTCTAATCTCCAGTTTTTAACTACCAGAAAACTGGGAGTAGAGCTGTGGCTCAAGTGGTAGAGTGCTAGCCTTGAACTGAAGAGCTGAGGGACAGCACCCAGGCCCAGAGTTCAAACCC
>NW_012282449.1:0-3000 GCF_000151885.1 Dipodomys ordii
CATCCACTTATCAGGGAGACCATGTACCGTTTGTCTCTTCGCTCTTGGTTTACCTCGCTCAACATGATTCCTTCTAGCTCCATCCATTTCCCTGCAAATGCCATTATTTTGTCATTTCTAATGGCTGCATAATATTCCATTGTTGAATACTGGCTTTTTAAGGAAATCTGATGTATGGATAAGAATATTTTCCCAGGGGGGAGGAGTGGGGAGATAGGGGAGGGAAGGGATAGTAGGAGAAAAACAAAGGAAGCGATAACAATGTTCATCAAGAAATGTACTCATTGCCTTACTCATGTAACTGTAACCCCTCTGTGCAGCATCTTCACAATAAAATGAAATGAAAAAAAAAAAAGAGAATAGTTTCCCAGTGAAGAACCTTTCCTAGATTTAGGTGTTCCTGGTTCCTAGTGAGTGCAGGTCAGGACAGTACACAGACCATAGACAGCCCAAGTGCTAGTCTCCTCTCTTCCTATCATCCCAGCTTGCCACCCACCCCTGTGGCAGACAGTGCCTGTAAGAGTTTTATGTTCAGGAGCCCAGTTGTATGCTTACCTTGAGGGCCTTTTGTGCGGATTCACTAGACCCGATTGCAATCAGGTTAGGTCCAGCCATGCTGCAGAAACTCTTCAAATGCAAAGAATCAGCCACAGGGACAGTGGAGACTGCATAATCCTATACAGACAAATAGAAAACAAGCAGTTTGATATTACAGAGTAATTAAAAATGACTCTTGCTCCTTTGAAGGCATCCAGACCCTAAATATCTGGAAGCAAAACTGCAACTCAGGTTTTGGTATTGCCAGCAGACTTATATATAGCTTGCTTTTTTTTTTTTTTGTGGTGGTGGTATCCTGGGGCTTGAACTCAGGGCCTGGGCACTGTCCATAGCTTCTGTGCTTAAGGGCAGTGCTCTACCACTTGAGCCAAAGTTCTACTTGCCACAATTTTGTTTGCTAATTAGAGATAAGAGTCTCAAGGACTTTCCTTTTAAATGTGTGACAGTATTGCCAATTATCTGGCCCATGGAGTGGCTCTACTCTGTGTGAACTGTGGCTCAGCCAGAGCCTTGCATTGTCCTAGGAACAGAGGTTTTATTTTTTTTTATTTTCAGTTCTTATTTTTTTAATTCTATGCTTTCTTAAGCAGCCTGGTGAGCCAGTTAAAGCCAGGTTTGAGCTGGGTGCCGGTGGCTCATGCCTGTAATCTTAGCTACTCAGGAGGATGAGATCTGAGGATTGCAGGTCAAAGCCAGCTAGGGCAGGAAAGGTTTGGTGAGATTCTTATCTCCAATAAACCACCTGAAAACCAGAAGTGGAGCTGTGCCTCCAAGTGGTAGAGTACCAGCCTTGAGCAAAAACGCTCAGGGACAGAGCCCAACCCCTGAGTTCAAGCCCCACTACAGCCAAAAAAAAAGCCAGATCTGACAATCAGACAGTCTGATAATCAGTACAATAAAAGGACCTGAAGGAAAGTATGTTCAATTCTGAGCACCTTTGCAGGACAGCATATGGAAAGCACCAATGTATAGGTGGTTCCAATCTGAAAATCCCATGTGATATTAAAGTCAATAGGGTCTCGATATTTTTATTTTTATTTATTTATTTATTGTCGGTCATGAATTCTGGGCCTGAGCGCTGTCCCTCAGCTCTTCAGCTCAAGGCTAGCGCTCTACCACTTGAGCCACAGCGCCACTTCCCTCTTAATATTTTTAAGTGATTTATATGATTATACAATAGGCATGAAACAGAAGACAACTATGCTAACTTTGTTGTTCCTGTGGTAGCTGAGTGAACTCAACTATTGAGGAATTTGAATTTGATAGCTCATAAAACTGCTAGTGATGGACAAATCTATGAATTATTTTGCAAAGCTGGTGTAATATAAACACCATTACTGATGACATATTAACTCTATGGGGGACTATGAATATTGAGTAATTACTCTGAGTCAGGTATAAATTTCCCTTCACCTACCTTAAAAGTATCAGCCAAGATTTCAGCACCTCGTTGATTTGTTCTTTTGGAAAGGCCCACAAAAAATTCTCTTCCTACAATAAATATCATAGAACATAGTGAGTGGGTGGCCACTGCGACCATGTACTATTTCTTTATCTAGAAATCATGACTTTAAAACATCACACAGTTCTCTCTTATCACAGAGGACAGCTCCACGAAAAAGATCTCTGAACTACTTACAAAAATGAACTTTTGAGAACTATAAGCTCTTTTCAAATTCATAAAGACAGAGTCTGATGGTGGCTTCCAGGAGCTATGGATAGAGTTTCAGCTTAGGAAGAAAGTTCTGGAAATACATGTTGGTGGTAGTTGCACAAAAAAGGGAAGGTACCTGTGAACTTGACGCTTAAAATTTATTATCATAAATTCTGTTATGTATATTTTTCCACAGTAAAGAGTTAACTTTTTATTTAGGAATATAGTAGACTCAAGCACATTAATAAAATGATGGGTAGCAATGACAAGTTATCGGTGCTGCCTTTTGTACCTACCCCCACAAGGAGAGTATTGGACATTCTTAAATAAGTCAAATGTTGTTTTGTATAAAGATCACATAAGGCCTAAAGAAACAGTGTGCATAAAATACACATCAATCCTTAGTGCTGAGTGATCTTCAGGGCTGACTCCTGAGAGTTCTGTCTTTAAAATAATGCATGTACTTATTGCAAATAAAAACCCATCTGCAAAAGTGAAAATGTTTAAAAAGATGGAACTTTCTTCCTAACTGATTCTTGTGGAGTCCTACAATTTTTCTACTCACCAAAACACTAGATAAAAGTGATTTGAAAGTATAGGAAGGGCTGGGAAGGTGGCTCAGTGGTAGAGCGCTTGCCTTGCATGCATGAGGCCCTGGGTTCGGTTCCTCAGCACCACATAAGGAGGAAAAGAAAAGCTGGAAGTGGCGCTGTGGCTCAAGTGGTAGAGCGCTAGCCTTGAGTTGAAGAGCTGAGGGACAGCGCCCAGGCCCAGAGTTCAGGCCCTAC
>NW_012282450.1:0-2308 GCF_000151885.1 Dipodomys ordii
TCCCGCCCCCTGTCGCGATCCCCGCGCCGGTCCCCGGGTCTGTCTCGCGGCCGCTCGAGGTGGCGGTCTCGGTCCGCGCGGGGACGACGGTCCGGGTCGCGTTCTCGAGGCCGGGACCGGGGCTCGCGAATCCCCGACGGATCTTCCATGCTCGGTTCTGTGCGCCGCGCCCGGGAACCACCCGAGGGTCACAACCGAAAGTTTCCCGGGTGGACGGCCGAGCTCGGGTGGGCGGGGCTGGTGGCCGCTCACCTGTGCGCGTGCGCACAAGGTCCCGCGGCCAGCCGGAGAGTGCGCACCTGGGTACGCGCGGCCGGCAGGGGGCGCCCCAGTGCGTGGCTGTGTGTGTGTGTGTGTGTGTGTGATCTCACCCTAGGCTCTGAGTGTGCTCAGGCCCTACTCATCGTGATTCAGAGACAGCCCCTTCACTCTACTCTTTACCTGTCCCTGGCCCACAGAATCCAAGAGCTTCCTAAATGACCATCTTCTGCTTCCAAGTATGGGGGTCATTTGTTTCTCAGCAGAAGCCATCTCAGCTTGCGAATTACCTCTGTCTCAAACTTGGAGACATGTATTTCTGTAGTGTTTGTCCCTCTGTCTAAACAGTCCGTTTCCACAGAGTATGTCATCGCCATTCTTCATGGTGTGCAGCAGGTGCTCAATGAATAATCAATCATTGGGTAAATAACATTAAGTAGATTAATTCTGGGCACTCAGGAAGACGATAGGGACCTTTTATGTTGTGTGGCATCTTGCAGAAGTATTAGATGCATTAAAAATGTGCTGGGGACCAAGCTTCCAGCACAAGAATCATGTCTAAGCAGCAACGAGAAGTTAGCATTAAGTTTTCTGTTCTAAAGGAGGACTGAATGTAAGGAAAAAAATCCAAATACTTAAGTAATTGGTCCTTTTAAGAAATGAACACTTATGGTAGAGTGCTTGCCTTGCATGCTTGCCTTGCATGCATGAAGCCCTGGGTTCGATTCCTCAGCACCACATAAACAGAAAAGTCCAGAAGTGGCACTGTGGCTCAAGTAGTAGAGCACTAGCTTTGAGCTGAAGAACTGAGGAATAGCACCCAAGCCTAGAGTTCAAACCTCACAACTGAAAAATAAAAAAGAGGTTGGAGGTGTGGCTCAGTTGGTAGAGCACAAGCCAATGGGCAAAAGCATCAGGTACAGAGTTTGAGTCCTGGGTTTTGTTTTGTTTTGTTTTTTTAAATGTACCCTTTTGTTGGTTTTGGTATATTCTCCTGCACTTGGGGAAAGAATCTGTAGTTTTGATTTGACTCTTTGAGTGCCTTTATTCAAGCATTCCCTAGAAGGAGACACATTTCAAATAGGGGATCAAGGACAGTCTTTGTGATCTTCTGCCTCTCTTCTTTCCTTAGAACATCTTGTGCTGCTTGTCTGTCACCAGACTCCACTTCTTTTTTTTTTGTCTTGTGTGTATGTGTGTAAAATGTGTGTGTGTGTGTGTATTATTGTGAAAATACCATACAGAGGGGTTACAATTACATGAGCAAGATAATGAGTACACTATCAAGCATTGTTGCCTCCTTCTTTGTTTCCCCTTCCCGTCCCTTCCCATCCTCATAACGTCTTGTATATCTTATTGTTGTAATGGGTCCACCTGTATCCCTATTTAAACAATTTGTTTTTCTCTTCCCTTCCACAAATTATACCAATATCAAATACAGTGAAAACAGGGGTTATACCATGGGGGAGGGACATACAAAGCAACAAAGAAATATCTTATAAATATGTTAAAAACAATAACAAGAAAGAAAAAACATTTGAGTCCTTATCTTGGGGCTCATTTTGACTAACAACTTATCTGACCATTTCTGTTTGTCTCAGACATATACTAATTATTGCAAATAAGGAAAACCATGGGATCTTTGTTTCTGTGGGCCTGGCTTACTTCACTTAATATACTTTTTTTCCAAGTCTTTCCATTTCCTAACAAATGGGGCAATGTCATTCTTTCTGATGGAGGCATAGAATTCCATTGTGTATATATACCACATTTTCTTGATCCATTCATCTACTGAGGGGCATCTGGGTTGGTTCCATATCTTGAACCCACAGAACTATAGCCATCTAATCTTTGATAAGGGAGCTAAAAAAATAGAATGGAAGAAAGACAGCCTCTTCAGTCAATGGTGTTGGCAAAATTGGTTAATCACTTGTAGAAAACTAAAGCTAGATCCCTATATATCACCCTATACCAGAATCAACTCCAAATGGATCAAAGACCTTGGAGTCAAAGCAGACACTCTGAAAACATTACAGGATGGAATAGGAGA
>NW_012282451.1:0-1378 GCF_000151885.1 Dipodomys ordii
TTTATTGGAGATAGGAGTCTCACAGTCTCTCCTGCCCGGGCTGGCTTTGAACCGCGATCCTCAGATCTCAACCTCCTGAGTAGCTAGGATTACAGGCGTGAGCCACCAGCGCCCAGCTGAAGTTTGTTTTCTTTACATATGACTATTACTTAATAATTTTATCATCTGTTTTCCCCATAATAATTCTGTAAGCATATCATGAAAAACATAGAAATAAAGCTATTTTGCTAAAATTTAGTTAGAACTCTTTTGTTATATAACTAAATCAATATATTGACTATGAAGAGGCATTTTTACAATGTCCCCAAAGATCACTTGAAAAGGATATATATGATCAATATTAATTAAGCTAAAATGTTTAAAGAACTCAAAACTTAACTATTCAGTTTCTAATTAATAAAATTTATGAGTAATTAAGTAGTGGATAGTATTGGACTGTTTATAAGTTTTTGTCTTCTGCTTTCTAATAAAAAGGAACGAGACATGGATAGGAAAAAGATTGAAGAATTAATGGAAGAAAATATGACTTTGGAAATGGCCCAGAAACAAAGTATGGATGAATCATTACATCTTGGCTGGGAGCTGGAACAGATATCCAGGACTAGTGAACTTTCTGAAGGTATTCTCAGTTTTGTCTTACTTAAATAAAGAAATAAATGAAGTGGCATTTACACTTTCATTTCTGGATATTTTATTACATTTCTTTGTTTTGCTGAGATAACTCCATATGTCAGTGCCTCACCAAATATGATCTCATACAGTAATATATTATTTCTGTTCTTTAAGTCCATTTCTTAGCATTGCACTTCTTAAAATTCAATTTTATGAATGTCATAACAAGATATAAGTCACACTATTTCATGTTAATATTATAAGAGCCTAAAATACCAATTTATTGGTTTCTTGTAGAAGTGTAGTCATCCAGTAATAAAACAGAAAAGTCCTGGTCACCGTTGTTTTTTTAACTGTAAACAAACCAGAATGGGAAGGCAGAAACAGAAGATACTTAATTGAATATTTAGTCAGAAGAAGGTGAAAGGTCTTCATGGCTAATTTCATAAATCTCATCATCATTATAGGAGCTTATGTACCAACCAGTCTGTTGCTGCATATGATGAAAGACCACCAAATAAATTTTTAACTTTTGGTTGTTTTTCCTAGGCTCCAGATTGATTTGCCTATTTACATTTGCATATTTGCATATTTGAGTCAGCATTTGATATACTAATGTTGATACACTTTTTTTAATCTTTATTTTTTGTGAACATATTGTACAGAGGGGTTGCAATTACATGAGCAAGATAATGAGTACATTTCTTACCTAGCATTGCAGCCTCCTCCTTTGTTTACCTTTCACATCCCTTCCCAGCCTCCCCCC
>NW_012282452.1:0-1405 GCF_000151885.1 Dipodomys ordii
TCTTCTTCTTCTTCTTCTTCTTCTTCTTCTTCTTCTTCTTCTTCTTCTTCTTCTTCTTCTTCTTCTTCTTCTTCTTCTTCTTCCTCCTCCTCCTCTTCCTCCTCCTCCTCCTCCTCCTCTTTTTCTTCTTCTTCCTCTCCTCCTCCTCCTCCTTCTCCTCTTTTTCTTCTTCTTCCTCTTCTTCTCCTCCTCCTCCTCCTCCTCCTCCTCCTTCTCTCCTCCTTCTCCTCCTTCTGGGCGCTGTCCTTCAGCTCTTCAGCTCAAGGCTAGCATTCTACCACTTCAGCCATAGCAACCACTTCCAGTTTTGTCATGGTGTGAGATAAGAGTTTCACGGACTTTGCTGCCTGGGCTGGCTTTGAACCATGATTCTCAGATCTCAGCCCCCTGAGTAGCTAGAATTACAGGTGTGAGCTACCAGCACCTGGCTTGGATTTACTTCTTATAAAAGAAAATATAGTCAGGGCTCTGCTGGCTCATGCCTGTAATCCTAGTTACCCAGAAGCCTGAGATCTGAGAATTGAGGTTGGAAGGAAGGCTCCTATAGCCAATTGACCAAAAAGTAAAAAATAGATCCGTGGTTCAAATAGTAGAGTGCCTGCCTTGCAAGCGCAAAGCCCTAAATTAAAAAAAAATTAAAAGTATCAGATCACCTCCAGCAAAGCATTTCCAATGTCACCTTTCTGTGCCGCAGAACTTCTCATTTATTCACTTTGTCTCACCTGATTTGTTTTCCTGGGTTTAACATCACTTTCATGGCTGTAGATTATCAAGGCAAAAATTGTTATTTTCTTGAATGCTGACATTATTTGCAATGCTTGGATCATGCAAATAATGCTGACACATATATTGCTTCATATAGATTATTTCCATTATGATACATTTCCAGTAGTGAGATTTTTTTTTTCAGTCAGGGAACACTTTTATTTTCAAGAATCTTGGAGTATATTGCTACCCCAAAGTTTTTTTTAAAAAACCAATTTTCACAGCTATTGGAGATTATGATTCAGCAAGGGCCCGTGGTGAGCCAGTCCCTGGATGCAAATGTCAGATCCAGGTGGACATCTCATGTCAGCACTTCCTTGTGTGCTAGTGTTCTTAGTTTAAGCCAAGCTAAGATTCATTTGCGTTTGCATCTCTGGGGTGCGAGGGAGGCAGAACATCCACATGTATCTGCTTTCTCATCAGAGCATTGAATGGATGTGTACATTCCCCATTCCCATCTCCAGATGTAGGTTTATCTTGTCCATTTGGATACATTCTGATAGAGCAAGAGATGGACACACACACAGACACACGCACACACACGCACACACACGCACACGCACACACACACACACACACACACACACACACACACACACACACACACACACAGAGGTTTGTAGAGCTGAGACAGGAAATG
>NW_012282453.1:0-1714 GCF_000151885.1 Dipodomys ordii
AGAAGAAGAAGAAGAAGAAGAAGAAGAAGAAGAAGAAGTTTAAGAAGAAGAAGAAGGAGGAGGAGAAGGAGGAGAAAGAGGAGGAGGACGAGGAGGAGGGGAGGAGGAGGAGGAGGAAGAAGAAGAAGAAGAAGAAGAAGAGGAGGAGGAGGAGGAGGAAGAAGATCCTATAGAAGACAGGTGAGACTTCCTCTTAAGAACTGACATGAAATGAGAGCAGGAAAGCATTCAGACTAAATCAAGTACCCAGCTCAGAAAGTTGTAGCTCACTGTGAAATTTCCCTGTTTCTAACTGTAAAGTGGAAAGTTTTGCTTGGAGTCCTCTTCAAACTCAACATACAGCTTTTCAACTAATACATAGCTACTTGACTTCTTTTGGAAAGAGTCAAAAGCCAAGTAGCCATCCCTGGAGCACCTGACTATTCTAAATCATAAGTGCTTTGATGGTACAGTTGAGTTAAAGACTGCACAGCTAAATGGCTGCTTTCTCAAAGCGGGGTAGAAGGAAAAGATGGCCATAGAAGCACTGTAAGACAAGAGTTTCAGTGGAGAGGTCTGTGAGCTTTCACGATGACTTTCTCAGGAAACGGGAATGTATTTAGAACTACCTATTTTTAAATGACCACAATGAAAAGACCTGCTAAGTATCAAACAGGTATGTGCAATCCGTGATTACATATGGATCTCCAAACTTAATGGAGTCAGGAGAACTAATGATTGAGACAGATAAAGTGGCATACTTCCTGCATGGATTACGATTCTGTCAGCAAGCCAATATACACAGCTGTACATCTGCCACACTGAAGAAAAGAGTCATCATTCCTAAGATGTTTATCTAAACTTTTCTGCTCTTAAAATCTCATGTGAAAGCTCAGAAAAATTTCAGCAATTTTCAGGATAAAGAAAAATTACAAAGACTTCCATGGTTGTATATCTACTTCCAATTTCTTACCCATACTAGCTTCAAAATTACATTTTCTCTGACTCATGCATGTATGATCTGATAAGATCACTGACATATATTAATTGCCATGAAATGAAACAAAGCAAAATCTAGAATTTTTAAAACTGGTTGAGGGCTGGGAATGTGACTTACTGATAGAGTACTCACCTAGCATGCATGAAGCCCTGGGTTTGATTCCACTGTACCACATAAACAGAAAACGCCATACGTTGCAATGAGGCTCAAATGGTACAGGACTAGCCTTGAGCAAAAATAAATCGCTCAAGAATGATGTCCAGGTCCTGAGTTCAAGCCCCAGGACTGGAAAAAAAGGAAAAAGGAAAAAAACTGGTTGAAAAGCCCCACTTTCAATAAATTTACTTAAGTAAATTTAAAATATTTATATAAACTGTATTTGATAAATGACAAAAATCTTCAGTTGGAAAAGTGATTTCAAATTTCCACTTAGAGTTTAAGTCAATTTAGAAATAATATATTTTCTTTCTTTCAACTTTTCTGAGTAAGTGAGATGTAATGGAGACTTTTCCAAAAACATCTCATTTCAATAACTTAATAAATCATCTCTTCTCAGGTATTTCACTAAGACAGATACAGTGCAACTTGATATGGTACCAATGCAGACCATTACACTTGTTCTGTGAGTATAAAGTACATGTTCAGAAAAAGAGATACAAAATGTACAGATATATAAATGCTACAAGACAGACAAAATAAGTGGAATGGAAAATCTGTGATTTTTTACCATTTTTT
>NW_012282454.1:0-2007 GCF_000151885.1 Dipodomys ordii
TTTTCAGCTCAAGGCCAGAGCTCTACCACTTGAGCCACAGCACCACTTCTGGTCTTCTGGTGGTTTACTGGAGATAAGAGTCTCACAGACTTTCCTGCCCAGGCTGGCTTCGAACTGTGATCCTCAAATTTCAGCCTCCTGAGTTGGTAGGATTATAGGCATAAGCCACTGTGCCTGGCCTTACTAGGTCTTTATAATTCAGTAAAAATAGAGAAATATTACCCAGAGAAATGCAAGACAGCTATATCAAAGGAGATCATAGGTAATTAGTTCACATATTTTGGGCAACAGTTTCATGTGCTGTGGGCTCAAATGGAGAGGACAAAGATCTTCCACATTCTGCCCCAACCACTGATCTTGGAACTTCTTTAAAGTTCACCTCTAACACCTCTTCTAGGTCTTCCTCTTCTCCTTCTTTTCTACCTCCTCTTTTTCCTCTTTTTTATTCTCCATTTCTTCTTCCTCCTCCCCTTTCTCCTTCCTTGCTTGCTTATGAACAGGGTCTCACTATATAGCCCAGACTAGTATCAGACTTGTGATTTTCTGCAGAAGCTAGGGTTCATGTACTAACTTGGAACAGAACTAGGATTCTTTGTAATTAAGTCTTACTCTAAAACCTGCATTCATTTCATTATGTTGTAATGCTTTCCTGAATGCACCTACTGCCACAGTTTATGACAAAAGTCACTGCTTCAGTCACATTGCTGTAACTAGAAGCAGCCCCCACACCTGGTCACTTCTCAAACCAGAAGCCTTTCCCTCTCCCTACCCTATTTCTGAAAACCAATTAGTTCATTATCTTGTTTCATATTTTATCATTGTTAAGCATGGTTCTGGGAAATTTCACTGCTTTTTTAATTCGTCTAAAGCAAACAGAATTCTTTGGAACAAAAGCAATTTATTATAATGTCATCAGTTTAGTGTCAGACCTAAATAACCTCTCTGAATTATGAGTTGTAAAAGATTTCCACTATAACTGAAAGTGTTTTGATAACAATCGGCCCTACAAATGTCAATATTTAGAGACTAAGGTACTACAGAATATGAAAAACTTTAAGTCACATGCAATAGTTAGAAGCATTTAGTGACAATAAGGGCTTAACTTTAACACTAGATTCCCTACGTAAACACAGGCTAGTTACTTGTCATCAAGCAATGCTAGAAAATAGACATACAAAGTAAAATGGAAATCACACCCACCCATGAGAACTGCATTCATTAAGGTATGTGAATTACCTTGAATAATGCCAGGCACTGTACATTTTTTTTTATAAATAACACATCTTTTTCTTTCAGAAAAAAAATCCTTCATATCCAAAGTGATTTTGCTCAGGAATATAAAAGATCTGACACTTTTTGAGCTGGGTACCAGTGGCTCACACCTGTAATTCTAGCAACTCAGGAGGCTGACATCTGAGTATCGCAGTTCAAAACCAGCCTAGGCAGGAAAGTCCATGAGACTCTTACCTCCATACAACCACCAGAAAACCAGAAGTGGCATTGCAACCCAAAGTGGTAGAGAGCTAGCCTTGCAAAAAAGCTCAAGACAGTACCCATGCCCTCAGTTCAAGCCACATGACTCACCCCCCAAAAAAATCTTCTTCAAACATGATCTCACTCAAATGTCATTTATTACTTTTTTGTTTTCATGGTTGTTGCTTGTTTATGAGTCTGGGTCTTACTATGTAGCATAATATAGACTCAAACTCACCTACTACTTTAGCCTCCTAAATCCTGGGATTACAGGCATATGTCGCCAGATCCAGCTTTTCAAAATTTTTTATTAATTGCCGGGCACTGGTAACTTGTGCCTGTAATCCTAGCTACTCAATGGCTGAGGTCTGAGGATCAAAGTTCAAAGCCAGCCCAGGCAGGAAAGTCTACAAGACTCTTATCTCCAAAATTAACCACCAGATGGCTGGGAAGGTGGCTCAGTGGTAGAGCACTTGCCTTGCATGCCTGAGGCCCTGGGTTCGATTCCTCAGCACCACATAAGCAAAAAGAAAA
>NW_012282455.1:0-1656 GCF_000151885.1 Dipodomys ordii
TGGGCTGGGGGACGGGCCGGGGCTCAGGGGCGTGCGTGGGCGCGCTCTCCCATGGCCTTGGCTCTCCCCACGGCTCCCAGCCTCGCGTCCCGTCTCCAGCCACCTGCAGTCCTCCGGTCCCCAGCCTCCCCGGCCGGCCTCGGGCCCTGCGGCTCATTACTCTCTCCAGGAGGCCTGCCTGGCGGTTGTCGGCATCGAGTCTCATTTCGCGATTTCCTGTCCCATATTTCCTCAACTCCCCAGGTCCCGCCGCGCGCGTTTCCCCGAACCCCGCCCTGTGTGCTGCACTATCTGCAGATTAACTCGCCGGCCGCTGACCCCTGCCTTCCACGCAGAGGCTGTGGGGAAGGAAGGGAGGGCCGGGGCGGGGCCGGCTCCGAGGGGTGCGTGTGCATGCGTGTGCATGCGTGTGTGCACGTGTGTGTGCATGCATACATGTCCACGTATATGTGTGTGCGTGCGCGTGTTCAGGCTCACAGCAGGAGAAGACTTTGTTTTGGCTGCACAGAGGAGATGTGTTCCAAACTGGGCCTCACCTCATAGACGGGAAACGGCGCCCAGCAGCCAGGATGTTCTGGGAAAGAAGGCGGAATGCTGGACAGAGGATGGCGCAAATCCCCTTAGATCTGATTCCCTTTGCTGGAGAACACCGACTAATGGTGGTTCATATTATGATAATATTACCTACTTATTATAATTACTACCTCATTATTATAATACATGTTATATATATATTATAATACAGGTTGTAATAATTTATAACTATATTCTATAACATAGAATCCATGATCACGTGTTATCTATGATTACATCATGTACAATCGTATAGTTATATGTTATTGTTAGTTTTGGCCGGGCACCCCTGGCTCCTACCTGTCATCTTAACTATCTCAGACTGAGATCTGAGGATCGCAGTTCAAAGCCAGCCTGGGCAGGAAAGTCTGTGAGACTCTGATCTCCAGTGAACCACTCAAAAAAGCCAGAAGTGATGCTGTGGTTCACGTGATTGAGTGCAGCCTTGAGCAAAAAGAAGCTGAGGGACAGCGCCCAGGCCCCGAGTTCCAGCCCCAGGACCCCATAAAAATAATTTATTTTTCATTGTTTAATTTTTTTTTGTCAGTCGTGGGGCTTGAACTCTGGGCCTGGGCGCTGTCCCTCAGCTCTTCAGCTCAAGGCTAGTGCTCTACCACTTGAGACACAGCGCCACTTCCGGTTTTCTGGTGGTTCACTGGAGATCAGAGTCTCATGGACTTCCTTGCCGGAGGCTGGCTTTGAACCTCGATCCTCAGATCTCAGCCATTCGTTCATTGCCCTGCTCCTTGGATGTGAATCGCGAGGTCTTGGTGCTAGGCCTCTGACTTGCGTGTTAGAGAGGGTTTATCTTCTTCAGGAATTCTGGTCTCATTTGTGCGTTCTTCTTTTCAGTAGAAATTTTATCTCTGGCTAGTGTATTCTAATAAAAGTCTGCCTTATTCATAAGTTTGTTACACGTGGTTTGACTAAGTACAGTCAAAAATCCTTTCATTCATCCATCCACCCATCCATCCATCCTCCACCACCACCACCATCCATCCATCCATCCATCCACTCACCCATCCATCCATCATCCACCCATTCACCCACCCACCCATCCACCCACCCACCCATCCACCCACC
>NW_012282456.1:0-1378 GCF_000151885.1 Dipodomys ordii
AGTGGTAGAGCGCTAGCCTTGAGCTGAAGAGCTGAGGGACAGCACCCAGGCCCAGAGTTCAGGCCCCACGACCGGACCCCCCCCCAAAAAAAAAACAACAAAAAAAACAGTCATTAGGGCTGGGAATGTGACTCAGTGATAGAGTACTTGCCTAGCATGCATGAAGCCCTGGGTTCGAGTCCTCAGTACTATATAAACCACACACACAAAAAGCCAGAAGTGGTGCTGTGACTTAAGTGGTAGAATTCTCACCTTGAGAAGAAAAGCTCAGTGACAGTGTCCAGACCCATGACTGACCAAAAAAAAAAAAAAAAAGCACCAAAACAGTCATACATCCTAAGCTTCTGAGAAATTCCACCCTCCCACCCCCCTCGCACCACAGAAAAGCCCAGGCCTGGAAAATTCTGTGAGAGGGAGGAATATTATCCAGCAATGGCTGCTGGCCTGAGAGGAGAGCGAGGGGCAGGCAGGAGGATGGCTACTTACCTTGCCCAGGGCAGGACCTCCACTGGACACCACTGACATACCTGCAGGCAAGCTGGGGTCTTCCGGCCCCCTTGAGCCTGACCCTCAGCTTCCTCCCCACTGCCAGGGCCTTCCTACTGGGGTGGAAAACCAGCCCTGATTAAATGGCTGTTTCTGGGACAGGGAGATGGGACTCACCTGGAAGGCAGCTGGGCCCCAACCTCAGCCATTCTAACTTAATGGGTTCAAGGTGAGATGGCAGGCAGGCGGGGTGGGGGGCCGGGGGGGGGGAGGAGATCAGAGCTTTCCCAAGCCCCTTGGATGACTCAAGATGCAGTTTTCTTGCCCGGCTGCCTGGCTTGGGTATGAGAACAAGACAGAACAGCAAATATCATGGCGAAAGTCCACTCTGCTTTGAGTGCAACTTCCCAACAGAAACAGTAAGGAACATCTCCAATGGCTTGCCCTTGGTGTGTCCTTGGTTCCTGAGATGGCTCCAGAGGGTGGATGAGAAGGAGGAAGCCTCTCCAGAGAGCTCAGCTGAATTTCTGTTAACTGGGTAATTTTATTTTATTTATTTATTTACCTTGGCAAGCCCTAGGCAAGTATGCAGTGGGGAGGGGCGCAAGGGTTGGTGGCTGGGGAACTAACATGGTGGGAAACACTGGCAGTGTTCAGCCCCCACTTCAACCAATCTTGAAGAAGGGAAGAAAGGTCCCCCAGACCCTAGTGGCCAGTGATATATATAATCAATCATTGCTCATGAGAAGCAGAAGAGGAGCAGAGGGCACAGAGGAAGAGCTGAGGGCGCAGACAAGGCACTGAGCGTGCAAAAGAGGAGCTGAGGGCTTAGGGGAGTGGAGGGCTCAGAGGAGGACCCAAGAGGAGGAGTTGAGGGCGCAGATGAAGAGCT
>NW_012282457.1:0-2581 GCF_000151885.1 Dipodomys ordii
AGTGCTAGCCTTGAGCTGAAGAGCTGAGGGACAGTACCCAAACCCAAAGTTCAAGCCCCACACCAAAAAAAAAAAAAAAAAAAGAAAGAAAGATACTAGCACAGCAGAGAGTAAACAAAATATTTATATTGATAAAAGAAAAAATTTTATAAATAGGCCACAATCATCAGAGTTCTGAAAGTTTTACATATAGAGGCTAACTCTCTAAAGTATATATTACTAGAAATGAATAAACTTCACTGTGAAATTTCAGTATCTGTTCTATAAGTCAATAGACAAAAATCAGTAAGGAAAGAAAATAATGTAATAATTTGAATTGAGAACGTAGGTAGTCCTCATACTCCTTGAATAAAGAAGAGACTATTTCCAAGCAACAGGATTATTTAGAAAGACCATAATCTCTGAGCACATAAAGTTAAGAAGTTTATTTCTTTATGAATGATACAATATTATTGTTTCTGATGGATGAGTAGAATTCCATTGTGTTTGTGTGTGTATGTGTATGTATGTATGTATATATATATATATACACACACACACATATATATATATATATATATATATATATCACATTTTCTTGATCTGTTTGTACACTGAGGGGCATCTGGGTTGAGTCCATATCTTGGCTATGGTAAACAATGCTGCAATGAACGTAGTTGTTTGGCCTTCTTTGTGGTTTATTGAATAAATACCCAAGAGTGGAATTATTGGGTCATAGGAAAGCTCTGTTTAGTCTTTTGAAGAACTTTCATACTGCTTTCCAGAGTGGTTGAACAAGTTTACATTCCTATCAACTATGTAGTAGAGTTCTTTTTTGGCCACATCCCTGCCAGCATTTGTTATTGTTAGTTTTCTTGATAATGGCCATTCCTAACTGGGGTGAGGAAGAATCCCAATGTTGTTTTGGTTTGCATTTCTTTTATGGCCAGAGAGGCTGAACATTTCTTCATGTGTCTAAAAATTGTTAAGTGAAGTAAGCCAGACCCAAAGAAACAAAGGTTACATTGTTTCCCCTGTGTGTGCTAACTAGAATGTGCCTATAAACCTACAGATAAACACACTGGATAGTTAAAGAAAAATACACTGGGATATGATAAATTATACAGGTCTCTAGCCATTCATACATTAAAGAAGGATATTTTAGGCAAATATAGGCTCAATAGCTATGTGTAATCATATAAAATAATACTTATCTAAATGAACTCCAAGAAATAGAAACAGATGTTTTTTTCTTGGCTGCTGTTTTTTCTTTCTTTTTTGTCTTGTTTGTTCATTTATCTGTCTTTGGGAGGGTAAGGGGAAAACAGAAAGGGTGGGACAAAGGATAAACATATGCAGCAGTGATGTTCACTAGACATTATACTGAAAATGGACTATACAATTTGTGGGTGGGTATGGGAGGGAAAAACTGGGAGTGAGGAAAAGGTGACGTTCAAAAATAAATGTACTCATTACCTGACTTGTGTAACTGTAATCACTCAATACATCACCTTTACAGTAACAAATAAAAAAAGAAAGAAAGAAAGAAAAAGAAAAAAAATGAAGGATCAAAAAAGGTTAAAAGAAGTGAGAGGCCTGGAGGTGTAGCTTAGCAACCATAGGCCCTAAGTTCAATCACCACAACTGTGTACCTAAAAGGTTTTGAAAAATGATGAGAAGAAAAATATGTACTTAGAAATGAAGAAACCCACACCTGAATATAACTAGGATTAAAGAATAAATAAAAAAAGGAATTAAAAACGACATAGAAAGCAGTTGAAAAGAACATTATATACTAGTTCCTGTGAGATGGAGCAAAGTCAGAAGAAACCCAAAGTCTACATGATTAAACAAGAAATGTGAAAAATAATGCCCTTTGTCTTCTTAAGAGAAAAAGGATAAATCAAAAGAGCCTGTGGTCATGAGTTAAGTTAAAAGCTGAAATTAAGATTAAAGAATGTAGAACATAACTTTGACAAAGGCAAGAGTCATAGACTAGCAAAAACTCTTAATGAAGTTTATGAAAATGGAATAGAGACATAGAATAATTGCTATTTCTGTATAAAAGTGGTATCTACTAGTAGAAACTTGGGGAGGTAGAGATTTATCTAAAAAGTAGCTAAAGCAAAAACTGTCTAGAGCATGATTCAAGTTATAGAACTCCTTACTAAGAGTGTCAGGTCCTGAGTTCAATCCCCAGTACAACAACAACAATTAAAATCAATATTTCCCCCCCAAAATGTAGAAAGTATAGATAAATGGAAAAACAAAGTAAACAAATACCTGTCAATATGTCTGGTTGAAAGAAAAAGAACAAATATAAAAAAGATTACAAGCAAGAAGAGAGACCTAATTACAGCTATAGATGGGATAAAATAGGAAAGATTATCATACCCAACCCCACTATGGCACAAACCAGAAAATGATGATTCTACTGTCAAACATAAATCACCAAAATTGATTCAACAAGTGGAACATATGAATAGAAAAATTGCCAAGGGCTGTGAAGGTGGCTCAGTGGTAGAGCGCTTGCCTTGCATGCCTGAGGCCCTGGGTTCGATTCCTCAGCACCACATAAGCAAAAAGAAAAAAAGCCGGAAGT
>NW_012282458.1:0-1343 GCF_000151885.1 Dipodomys ordii
GGAAGGTGGCTCAGTGGTAGAGCGCTTGCCTTGCATGCCAGAGGCCCTGGGTTCGATTCCTCAGCACCACATAAGCAAAAAGAAAAAAAAAAGTCGGAAGTGGCGCTGTGGCTCAAGTGGTAGAGTGCTAGCCTTGAGCTGAAGGGCTGAGGGACAGCGCCCAGGCCCAGAGTTCAGGCCCCACGACCGGACCCCCCCCAAAAAAAGAAGCTCAGGGACAGAGACCAGGCCCTGAGTTCCAGTCCCAGGACTGGCAAAAAGAAAAAAAAAAAAAGAAAGAAAAGCTAAGGGAAAGCCAGAGGCCCTAAGTTCAAACCCTAGTACTCCTCCCCCACACCTACCCCCCAAAAAAGGTTCAAGTCTCACCAGGTCCTTCAGCAACCAACAGCTGGATATAGGGACTTCCCCAAACCCAATCCAGCCCCCCACCCCACACCAGTCCACTCCATTCCCTCCCCCTCCCTTCAGGCCCCTATTTGTCAGAGGTGGCCGCAGAAAGGGGAGAAATGTGGATTTATGGCTGCCTCCTTGAAAGACAAAGTTGGCTTTTGTGTGTTTGAATTGGGGCTGGGGTGGAGGGAGTTGGTGAGGGGCTGGTGGAGCAGGAGGGTGGGAGGAAGGGGCGGGGCCTAAGGACAGGGCTTGAAGACACTGAGGAGGTAGACAGAGGGAGGCAAAACTTCTCAAAGCAGATCAGCTGCCCCAGGCCTCACTGGATGGAGCACCCCTGGATACACCCCAACAACACCGCGGGTCCTCTGAGGCTGTTTTGCTACCCATCCCCCCATCCAACAGCCAGGCCCCATGCTGATCTCTCTTCTTCCCAAGTTTCAAACCTCCATTCAAAGCCAGTTGCCAGTGGCTCACATCTGTAATCCTAGCTTCTCAGGAGGCTGAGAGCTGAGGATCATGAGTTGAAACTAGCCCCAGTATGAAAGTTCCAGTTCTTTATCTCCATTAACCCCCCCCCAAGAAAAAACAAACCAAAAACAAAACAGAAGTGGAGTTGTGGCTCAGGTGGTAGAGTTTTAAGTAGAAAAAAAAAACTACAGGACAGTGCCTAGGGTCCTGACTGAATTCAAGCCCCAGTATTGACACTAAATAAATACACCAACAAATAAACAGACGTGCTTCCATGGGTTTACAGAGCATGCAGGTTGGGGCTTGGCTTGCTTCTGCGCCCTGCCAGGATCCTGCTGTGTCCCACTACTGCTTTCTTTTTTTTTTTTTTTTTTTGGGTCCGGAAGTGGGCATGAACTCTGGGCCTGGGCGCTGTCCCTCAGCTCTTCAGCTCAAGGCTAGCGCTCTACCACTTGAGCCACAGCGCCACTTCCGGCTTTTTT
>NW_012282459.1:0-3052 GCF_000151885.1 Dipodomys ordii
GCTGAAGCGGTAGAGCAGCTAGCCTTGAGCTGAAGAGCTGAGGGACAGTGCCCAGGCCCAGAGTTCAGGCCCCACGACAAAAAAAAAAAAAAAAAAAAAAAAACTGACCCAAGTACATTTTATTTTGTCATAAGAAACATCTTATGACAAGAAACATAAGAAATCATGACTTTGCAGATTCTTAAATTTTAATAAAAAGACATTTAAAAACCTTTAAAAACTCATTGCAAAAAGAGCCCCTTATAACACAAATTACTTTGAGTCTCTGGCTGTTGGCAAGTAACTGTTAAACCTTAGAGATAATCCTAATCAGACACCTCCTTTTACAGGGTCAGAGATGTTCAAAACTGCCCAAGTGATGCCAAGAACTCATTGCTAGCTGTTTCTGTTCGTGTTCAGCATTCTTACCTCTTTACCCTGTGGATCTTGCCAGAGAATTGAAAAACACTAATTCAACATCAGCATTAAAAAAAATACATCTGTCACTAAATGAGCTTGTTAGAATGCAAGTAGAAATCTAAGGGCAGTGACAGATGTGTAGACTTAGTTCATCACAATCCCTTGTTGCGCCTTAAGTTATTACTTGGAAGTAATGCCTTTTGTCTTCTTCAGATAAGTGGCAATGAGAATTAAATACTTATTAATACTTCCCTAGAGTTGGTTTAAATACTATTAGGAACAATAATATTCCATATTCTCAAATATCTAAACAAAATAACAAGGGTTTTTGTTGCTTTTTGTACAATGTGTTAAAAAGATAACTTCTCTAGTGTTATCACCTAGTTAACAGTCATTATGGAGCTCTTTCTGCATTGAGGCTGAATTGTGTGTGTTGGGGGCAGTGGAGTCTTAACCTTACTCAATTTGCAAAATTGTAGTTAAGAAAGGGTGATAAATGCAAGACCATCACTCTTTCATTGTTTTAAGATACCAAGGGACCTGCCTTGCTAATACTGAATTTTAATGAAGCATTCAGTAATTGGGTTTCTTTTCTAAGTAGTTGGCAGTATTCTTTGCAAGACTTGCAGGTCTGATAGCTTTTTCTTTTTTAAACAAATAGGTAATTAGGGCTTAGTGGTATTTTAAAAACTTGCTTAAAATCAGAGAGAGAGTGCATGGCCAGGTCTAAGTCCTTCACTGATTTTACCATAGCACAGGTGTCTTAATACTGATAGTTTTTATCATGTACTTAGTATGAGGAGCTTAATATAAAGTTAGAATATGGAAGATCCTAGAAGAAACTAGATTGTCAAAAGGCTGGTAAACTACCAACTAATTTTCTTAAAACATAAAAGAAGTTAAATAATTGATTTTCATTAACTAAGATTTGACGCCTGAAGTCAACTGTGATATAATGGAAAATGTTAAGTTTTCCATTGGATTTCATTTTTTCTCTTTCTTTCATTCTTTCTCTGTCTCTCTCTCTCTCTCTTTCTCTCTCTCTCTCTTTTTTGTCATGAGGCTTGAACTCTGGGCCTGGGTGCATCTCTGAGTGCTTTCACTTAAAGTTAGCACTCTACCACTTTGAGCCACAGCACCACTTCTGGTTTTCTGGTAGTTAATTGGAGATAAGAGTCTCACGGACTTTCCTGCCTGGACTGGCTTTGAACCACGATCTCAGATCTCAGCCTCCTGAGTAGCTAGGATTACAAGCGTGAGCCACCAATGCCCCAGTTAGTTGTTGCTTTTATTAGCAAATAAATAAATTTCTATAGTTGTTTACTATAGAAATGGAAAATAGGCCAGGCCCTGGTGCTTTACTTTTGTAATCTTAGCTGCTTAGGAGCCTTACATCTGGGGATTACAGTTCAAAGCCAACTAGGCAGGAAAGCCTGAGACTCCTCTGTCTCCAGTTAAATACCAAAATGGCAGAAGTGGAACTGTGGCAGAAGTGATAGAGCACTAGCCCTGTGCAAAAAAGCCTAGGGACTGCACCAGGCCCTGAGATCAAAATTCCAGGATCACAC
The DNA here is from genome assembly GCF_000151885.1 of Dipodomys ordii. NCBI lineage: Eukaryota > Metazoa > Chordata > Mammalia > Rodentia > Heteromyidae > Dipodomys > Dipodomys ordii. The sequence continues at coordinate 1,968 of NW_012282459.1, forward strand.
AAAAGAAAAAAGGAAAAGAAATGTGACATGTAGCATAAACAGTATATTTGTTGGTAGGATATGACAGTATTAGAAAATTCTAACTCCACAAAGGTTAAGAAAACCCACAAGATTTGTGTGGGAGAACTAGTTAGAAAATAGTGTTTGTTTCCCTAATATAAGTGTTGAAAATTGTAGGTTTTTTTTTTTGTTGTTGTCTTGTTTTGTTTTTGTCAGTCGTGGGGTCTGAACTCCGAGCCTGGGCGCTGTCCCTCAGCTCTTCAGCTCAAGGCTAGCACTCTACCACTTGAGCCATAACACTACTTCCAGCGTTTTCTGCTTATGTGGTTTTAAGGAATGAAACCCAGGGTCACATGCATGCAAGGCAAGCACTCTACCACTGAGCCACCTTCCCAGCCTGAAAATTGTAGTTTTTAATGAAAGCCAGTAGAGTTCTCTATTTTCTATATAAGTAGTGTCATATGGGTTGCTGATACTGTCAAGAGCATGTCTTATATGCACAATTCGTAATATGAGACTGGAAGGAGAAGCCAACATTAGAAATAGAGATGTAGTTTAACTTTTTAGTGCTTATTCCTGAAAGGTACTTTATACAGCAAGACTTGATTGCCAAAGTGAGCAGAATATTTTGATTATTCTTAGTAATTTTATCTCATTAAAGGACATTATTATCATTAATTATGTAGTTAATAACTAGTAAGAGTGGAAGTTGGAGGTATATAGTGTTGGAGGTATATAGTGTTCTTGACCTTGGCAAATTGTTATACTAAGTTTAACATTGTAGGGATGTTTCTTAAAATTTGTTTTTAGTAGGGCTGGGAAGGTGGCTCAGTGGTAAGAGTGCTTGCCTTGCATGCATGAGGCCCTGGGTTGATTCCTCAGCACCACATAAACAAAAAAGAAAAAAGTTGGAAGTGGCGCTGTGGCTCAAGTGGTAGAGCACTAGCCTTGAGCTGAAGAGCTGAGGGACAGCGCCCAGGCCCAGAGTTCAGAGCCCACAACCGGACCCCCCCAAAAATTGTTTTTAGCGACTGAGAAGTTGGCTCAGTGGTAGAATGCTTGCCTTGCATGCATGTGGCCGTGGG
>NW_012282460.1:0-1711 GCF_000151885.1 Dipodomys ordii
AGAGAGAGAGAGAGAGAAAGAGAGAGTTGCTGATACCACTTAGTTGGCTTCCTGCCCAGGCAGGCTTCAAGAAGAGATCCTCCAGTCTCAGCATTCTTAGTAGCTAGGATTACAGGTTTTTGTTTTTTATTCATCTCTCTTTTTTTAATGACAATCTTACAACTGTGGTTAAATGAACAGCTATTATTTTAAGAGAATTCCTTAGGTCTATAACTACAGGTACGTTAAGCTATGTGTTTAATTTCTATCTAAATGTTCACATATTTGCAGAGTTAAAATATAAGGTTAATTTATGCAAAAAGCTAAGTGCTCTTTTTCATGCCATGTACATTAAGCTAAATGAACACTACTGTGTATAGAAGATTCATTTGTACAATTTGACACAAGTCTCTTGGGCTCACTGTTATTGTTCACTAAATGTGTGAGTTGTGATGTTTCTCAGTCCTATACAGTACACTTCTATTGTACCTAGACAGCTCTAAATTTTACTCCACAGGTTAATATTTTTTGTGACATCTATTTTAACTGTGTTAGTAACTGTTGGTGGGTCATTTATATATTCAACATATTTTTGTTCCCAAACAAAAGTATATAATCCTAAACTGCCAAACATGGGAGAGCACTTCACCAAGCCAGTCACCTCTAAATTGTACCCTGTGTGTAGGTTTGTGTGTCTGTGTTCCTAATCATAACCAAGAAAACCTAATGGTACAGGTATAATGTCATCATTCATAAAATGCCATATGTACTATAAATAACAAGCCTGTTCTGTCAACTACTAAGCTGTTTTTCAAATTTTAACCACAGTTTTTGTCAGTGTGGATCCTTCTTTATGGCATCTATGAGTAAATTCATGGAAAACAACTCTAGTAAGCACTTGTTTATAAGGTTGGTTCTATTTATATAACATTGACTCTGATGCTGAAAATAGCCAAGGACACTAATGAAATTTGTTCTCTACAGCTTAATGTAGTGTATCATATTCTAAATGAACTGCTTTTGAGAAAAATTAAAAAACTGGAAACACTTAGCAAGGAAGCTGAGGTCTGTGACCTTAACCTGTGGAGACTTATTACAGTATGCAGATGATCTCTCCTTAATTTCATGGGGTCTGTAGACACTGCATCTCTCCACAAAAGACATAAATCTCTCTAAACAAAGTGTAGGTAAATACCTAGCCCACATTCTAACTTCAGTGGATCTAATTTTTTTTCTAACTTTCTGAGGAGAAACAGCTCAAAACTTACCTATGGAATGCCTGGGCCATGACACAAATGACTAAGCCCCTTTTAAGATTATCCAGGACCTGGCTGGAAAGCAATAAAAATGCTTCTCAAAACTTAAAAGGTATACTGGTATCTGCCCTAGGCATGGGAAATTCAGATCTAGATAAAACTATCATTCTATATGCAACTAAAAGGCAAGGCTGATATGAAAGTTCTCATTCAAAGCTAGGGAAAATTACACAGCCTATGCTTATTTTTAAAAACTCTTAGATGCTGCTGTATCCACAGACATGCTTCTTGGATTTATATTTCAAAAACAGCCTAATAAAAATCAAGGACTAAAAAGTTTTGCTTCTAGGGGCTGGAAAAATGGCTCAGTGGTAGAGCACGTGCCTTGCATGCCTGAGGCCCTGGGTTTGATTCGTCAGCACCACATAAGCAAAAAGAAAAAAGCCGGAAGTGGTGCTGTGGCTCAAGTGGTAGAG
>NW_012282461.1:0-2070 GCF_000151885.1 Dipodomys ordii
GCTTTTTTCTTTTTGCTTATGTGGTGCTGAGGAATCGAACCCAGGGCCTCATGCATGCAAGGCAAGCACTCTACCACTGAGCCACCTTCCCAGCCCTCCTCCCTACTTCTGGGATAACAGGGATACACCACCATACCCAGCTTGTTGCTGCAGTTGGGGATCTCACTTTTCACTCAGGAAGTACAAGGATCTGATTTCTCTATGTTCTTGCCAACACTGTATTAAATATCTTTTCCCACTGAAATGCTTTGGCACCTTTGCCAAAAATAAATTAACCTTACATGTCAGTGTTTATTTCTGAACTCTCATTTCTATTGCTTTGGTCTATAGCCATCTATAGCCATCCTTTATACCATTGTTTTCCTTGCTGTCACTTTGGATTTTTTGTTTTTTGTTTTTGCCAGTCCTGGGGCTTGAACTCAGGGCCTGGGCACTGTCCCTGATTTTCTTTTGCTCAAGGCTAACACTCTACCACTAGCGCCACAACACCACTTGTGGCTTTTTCTGCTTATGTGGTACTGAGAAATCGAACCCAGGGCTTCATGCATGCTAGACAAGCACTCTTCTACTGAGACTCGTTCCCAGACCTCCTTGATGTTATTTCGTAGTTGAGTCCTATGGTTTCATTTTTCTCCAGGTTTGTTTTGGGCATTCTGGACCCTGGACATTTCCATGTTAATTTTAAAATAAGCTTATTAATTCTAGCACTTGGGGGGCTAAGGCGGGAGGATTGCAAGTTCAAGGGAAGAAAAAAAGAAAGAGGGTAGGCTCCAACTCCAGAAAAATCACAAACAGAAAAATCACAGGGAAAGGTATAAGGAAAGAGGCACACAGAGTTTCTGTGGCCCATGGCATGAAGGACACAGGGCTTCCATGTCCTTTCCAGTCATACCACCTTACTGACATCTTGATATGTTCATCAAGCCTGAAACTCTCCAAACCTCAACATTCAGGACTTTGATGGAGGTTCCATTGTATAACCACTAATTAAATCATTGGCTCTTCTCCCTTTTCTCCCTTTCCAAAGGTCCACATCCTCCATCATTCTCTTCGTTTTACATTCATTATTTATTTATTTTGACTATTATCTCCTCATACCTAATAATTTCATTGAGTACTTTCAACTATTTTCTTATATGTGCTCTGCATTGATAATGTCTTATTGTTTGTGTCTCTTTTTCTGTATTAATCTGGAGCCATTTCTGTCCCACTGCTTCTAGTGTTATATACCCTGTATTGTATTATTTTATATATTTATCTACTTATTGAGGTTTAATTTTGCCTTTTGAATTTATCAATTTTTTAGTTTGTTGGTTCATATTGTTTAGGGATACTTGCTATATAGCCGGAGCTACATAGTGAGTAGTGAGTACCTTTTGGGAAAAGGTAGAAGGACACCCCTTCATGTCTGCCCACCTGCTAAGTTCAAAGAAAGTCCAGGCAGTTGCATCTGGAGCAGAGCACTCCAGTCTCCATAATGTCATAGCCAGTACCCTCCTGTCCTCACCTGGCCCAGAAACTCTTCAGGGACCCTTGGCTTACTCTTCCTTTCTACATGTAGTTGGAGGAAAGCTCTCTCCACTAATTTGTGTGTGTGTGTGTGTGTGTGTGTGTGTGTGTGTGTGTATGTGTGCTGGTGCTGAGACTTAAAATCAGAGCTTTGTGCTCTCACAAAGTTAGTTCTCTACCTCTTGAATCACACTTCTGCTTCTGGCTTTTTAGCTGGTTAATTGGAAATAAGAGTCTCAAAGATTTATTTGCTAGTCTGTCTTTGAACCACGATCTTGAGATCTCAGACTCCTGAGTAGCTAAGATTACAGGCATGAGCCACTGGTGCCCAGCTCTCTCCGCTCATGTTGTAGGCCAGCTTAGGGATTTAGAGAGGGAAAAAATGAAGAGTGAGGGGGCTGGGAAGGTGGCTCAGTGGTAGAGTGCTTGCCTTGCATGCATGAGGCCCTGGGTTCGATTCCCAAGTACCACATAAGCAAAAAGAAAAAAGCCAGAAGTGGCGCTGTGGCTCAAGTGGTAGAGTGCTAGCCTTGAGCTAAAGAGCTGAGGGACAGCGCCCAG
>NW_012282462.1:0-1847 GCF_000151885.1 Dipodomys ordii
TCACGGTCTCTCCTGCCCGGGCTGGCTTTGAACCGCGATCCTCAGATCTCAGCCTCCTGAGTAGCTAGGATTACAGGCGTGAGCCACCAGCGCCCGGCTTAAGGTTTTTATTTTCTTCACACTTAATTAACTATAGTATCCAAAACTGTTGGGTACATATTTTGTGTCTATTAAACTGCCCTTTTTTCGAATTACATGTTTTTGGTTTTGGTGGGGGTACTGAGGCTTGAACTCAGGGCCTATGTACTATCTCTTGGCTTTTTTTGCTCAAGTTTGGCACTCTACCACTTGAGCCACCGCTCCACTTCTGTCTTCTGATGGTTTATTGGAGATTCATGGATGTTCCTGCACAGGCTGGCTTCAAACCACAATCCTCAGATCTCAGCCTCCTAAGTACTTGGATTATAAGCATTAGCCTCTGAGGCCTAGCATCAAGTTAGTTTTAATGAGCTAGAAAAATCTAAAGAAACTATTCAAAGACTTAGAAACATCTCCCATAAGTGAATATGGTCAAAGTATTTCTAGCATTTGTAAAAGCGGAGCAATGAAATCAGCTGACATTGTTTTAAGATGGGGGGGAGTGTGTGTGAAAGGGTAAGAAGGCTGGTAAAGAAGGTGAGGTTGGGGCTGGGAAGGTGGCTCAGTGGTAGAGCGCTTGCCTTGCATGCATGAGGCCCTGGGTTCGATTCCTCAGCACCACATAAGCAAAAAAACAAAAAAGCCAGAAGTGGCGCTGTGGCTCAAGTGGTAGAATGCTAGCCTTGAGCTGAAGAGCTGAGGGCCAGCGCCTAGGCCCAGAGTTCAGGCCCCACAACTGGACCAAAAAAAAAAAAAAAAAAGAAGGTGAGGTTGATGCGGAGGTACATCATATTCATGCATAGAAAAGTCACAACACCCCTTTCCTTGTAAAATTCATCTATGGTAATAAAACCTCTTAAAAAGCAAAAATCTTTATAAGCATGTACTATTTGGAAGAAGAGACAGGAAGGATGCATATGGGTCAAAAGTAGTAAGAACAAGGCCAAAAGTTGGGACAAAGTAGGGAATATGGAAGGGACATTTTAGTGAACCAAAAACTGCATCTGGAAATCTCAACTAACACAGACTTTCAGTAACAATGGGATTTTATCAGTCTGTAAGTTGGGCCGCTGAATTGACAATATTTTCTATAGGCCTACATAATAAAGAGCTACATTTTCTAACAGAAAGAGTCACATACCACTGTTCTTTGCTTATTTGGCAAGAAAACACGGATAGTGTTGCTTGTCTTAGAAGAATCTGTGAGTTTGCCATCATCTGACGCCCGGCGCTGATACCCAAACTGCTGGACTATTGTTGGAGAGATGCAGCTGGAACCATCGAGCACCGCGTCTTTCAGTCCAAAACCATTGCTGATCGCCTTCCAGGCTCCCTGTACGTGCTCCATTGATGCAGCGCAGACAGTCCTAACCTGGGAAGAAAAGAAGTAACTCACAATTCTAGGACAAAAGCACTTAATGTAGGAACACAATATGAAGACTAGTTGGGAAAATACTACTTTGTGGATTTTTTTTTTTTGGCCAGTCCTGGGCTTCTTTTGCTCAAGGCTAGCACTCTACCACTTAAGCCACAGTGCCACTTCTGGCTTTTTCTGTGTATGTGGTACTGAGGAATCGAACCCAGGGCTTCATGCCTGCTAGACAAGCACTCTACCACTACAACATTCCCAGCCCTGGATTTTTAAAAAATTCATGAACTAACTAAAGGGGGAAAAAACCTATAACAGTATATTTCCATAAAGTATTTTATAAGAAAAGTCAAAACTAGGGCTGGGAAGGTGGCTCAGTGGTGGAGCGCTTGCCTTGCAT
>NW_012282463.1:0-7036 GCF_000151885.1 Dipodomys ordii
AGGAGGAGGCTACAATGCTTGATAAGAAACGTACTCATTATCTTGCCCATGTAATTGTAACCCCTCTGTACAGTATTTTCACAATAAAAAATAAATTAAAAAAATAAAGTACGTAGAAGGAATACATGTCATCCTAGCATCAATAACCCAGAAAGAACAATAGCCTTTAAAAATAAAAGTAAAATGACTTTTTCAAACAAGATCTGAGACCCTCCTCCCTGCAGACTAACCATATAAAGGGGAAAAAGAGGAAAAGCAAGAGAGAAGCAAGGGGGATTTCTTCAGGAAGAAAAAAAGTGAGCCTAAAGGAATTGCAGAAATACAGCCTGGAATAAAATCCAGTGAAAGGAAAGCTGCGATTAATGTCAAATTAGTGAAGTTTGGTGGGGGGAAAAATTCACAGTAATAATGATGGTGGAGTTTAACAAGCATCCAGAATCAAATTGCAAGACAAACATGAAAAAGACAGAACTGATTTCGTGCATAAATGTGTTTCGTTGTTTCTTGGCCCTCTGTTCATCACCAGTGTCTGGCCCAATGGCATATATGCAGTTAGTGCTGTACAATTGTTGGTTGAAATCGCTCTTTAACAAAGAGAGAGAAACAAGAAAGCCAAGAAATGAATGGAGTCACAGAGTCATGAGCAGTCCAGATGTCTTTTGCAGGCCAGTAATCCCAGGATTGACTCGGGAAAGTCTAGTTTTGTACTTGGTATGCTTGAGGATGGGTGACATTTTAGACTACTTTCCATTTAATAAGCGTGCATGAGAAGGAAATGTTCTTTCTCATTTGAAGAGCAAAAGCCCAGGGAAATTGCATGCTCACCCACCTGTACTCCACTCTTAGCCAAACCCTGTGCAAAGCACCTTTCCCCTCTCTTCCCTTAACATCTTTTACTGAGTGGCAAAGCACCAAGGAGCCCAGGTTAACCTGTGAGGCATGCATGCAAGCCACGGTTATCTATATTGCCTTGAGTCCCTCCTTCTACTGTGAGGCTTTGTTCTGGAAGAAAGCAAGGGAGATGGAGGAGAACAGGGTATAGCAGCCTGATGCAGGAGTGTCTGCAGAACTGTCAGAGTTCATTTTCCAAGCAATTCTTCCAAAGGTTTTAAGATGACAAACTGCCTCTGCCTGGTGGATGATTTTGTTTTCAAAAGGAAAGCACAGGAGCCTGTAGGCAGTTGTTCAAGGGGAAGGGATGAGATAATAGCTTGATCTCTCTTCCTCTCTACCTTCTCTTTTCCTCTTCTCACAAAACCCAAAGAGAGGCATGGAATATGTCATATGGAATTGTCAGATGTGCAATACATTTGTAATGTGGAATATTTTAACAGCCCTTTTAATTTAGCAGACCTTTAACAATCAAGTTTAATTCAGATGATCAAGTCGGTTACAAACTCTACCACAAAGTCAAAAAACCAGTGTGATTAGTAGAAGCAATATCTATCTTGTCGGCAAAGAGGCAGCTGTGTGCAGAAGGAAAAGCTTGGGGGTTACCATTGAATTGTTGAATTTCAGTCCTTCTGCTTTGAAAGGAAAAAAACCCACTTTCTCCACCTGTAAAAGAGAAAGACAACAATATCCTACTTACTTTATGTGACTTCAGGAAAAGCTCAGGGAAAGCGCCTTTTCAATGGAAGATTCCTGAGGACAATCTGTTTTCATCATTTGCCTTAAGATGGATGCAAATATTTCGGGCTGTGACAACTGATGAATAATAAATGTAATAATAAATGTAAAAGAAGCTAAGAACCAAGAGGATAAACTGAGGGACATTTCAACCTAACCCATTCATTTTTCAGATGGGAAAACTGAGTAAAACCCAAAGAAATGAAGTTACTTTCCCAAAGTCATTAACTTAGAAAAAGAGAGAAAAAAGAATATCCCTCAAATCCATCCCAGATTCTTTGTTAGAGGACTGGTGAGGCATGATCAGGATTACCAGGCTCCAGTGGGGACCATTTCTTGTTCTTTGATGTCCTCAGACAGGCTTGAACTGGAGGAGGAGATTAGCAGGAGATCAAAGAAGAATGTTAATAGTTATAGGCAGCATCCATCTGATGTTTTCTTTCTCGCAGGATATGAAGAATTTTGAAAGCACTGGGAGGTTTCTGCTAAGAATGAGGACAACTTATCTGTATACTGTTGTCGATACAATTACCTTTTGGTTGAAAGCCCAGACATATGATCTCAGAATGAGAAGATCTCCTAGAAGCCACTTCAAGATCGTTTCTGAGGCTTCTGGAGTCTCCTTGCGGCTGCTTAAAAGCCAGAGAGGAAATCATGGCTCATCACTGAAACTGGCATCCTCTCAGGAGCACCAGGAAGGTGGAAGAAAGGACATTTGATATGGAGGCTCACATCTTTGGTGCGGGTGACAGGTGATTACATACATGTTACCTGGGATCTCCACAAACCTGGGTGTCCTCCTGAGGTTTCTTCACTGAGTCTTAAATTCAGTTCTGATAAAGCAGAGTGGAGTTAGTCCAACCAGACAGACAGTTCAGGGGTCACCCAAGAAAGATAGGTCAACTATCCACTTGACATAAGCCACTTAGAACCAGTTACTTGAGGCCTTGATCAGAGATTATTATTATAGTAATACTGCCTGTCCTAAACTCTGTCTGTGCTGTGAGGCTTTGGGGGTCTTTGAAGATGAAGTGGTCATTTGATCCTGAAGTTGCTCCTATCACCACAGCATGGCTTAATGCTTTCCAGCTAGTCTTTCATTTCCCCCACCCCTTCAAAGGTTAGAAATCAAAGAACCCGGCTCTCAGCAGAGCCTAGAAGACTGCCAGTTAACCCAGTCACATATTGGCATTGGGCCAATGTCATTATTTGGACTTGAATATTTCCCAGTTCACATTAATCCGTAATGTCACAAGGCTAAAACCTGCCCCTACCATCCAGAGACTAGATAGACTATCTCTACTTCACCAGATGTAACTGTCACTGATTGAGGCACAAGAAGTAGCCTGTGGCCGAGGGGCCAACTCACTAGGCCAGGGAGCTCTCCCTAAAGTATAGTATGATTGCTTTGTTCTGTGCCGGTCACTGCTTTAAACTGTGCTGTCATCTCTGATTCATCCCTCTATTTCACGCAGGGTAATTCAGAGAGGCCACTTGTTGGGAATAGCCTCGCTACACTTAATTGAGAAAATGCAGCCAGTCACTGCCAAGTCCAAGGGAGCTAAGGGATAGTCCACGGATGCACTGAGGTAGAACACTTAGCAACATGTCAAGTAGCTGTGGCTGTGGACAGCTAAGGAAGGACAGCAGTGAACTGGCTTAGCTGGGGCCTTCAGCCATTGGAACCAACTGAAGACAGAAAGGGTCGTTGCTCAGAAGCAGACTGCACACATTGTGGGTGTGAGAAGACTCACAGGAATTATTTTACTCATCTCTTTTGTTTCCTTTGATATTATTATTATTATTTAGTTGTTCAAAGGGGTTCCAGTTGCGTAAGTCTAGTGTGCTACCCTTTAAACATATCTTAAGTACTGAAGGACTGTTACTGTGCTAAGATGACAGGTTATTCAGAGAGAAGCAAAACATTTTAAGCTCTCTGCAAGTTGGATCCTTAACTAGGGACAATCAGATCATGTGAAACTTGAGGCTCATTTGGAGCAATAACTAACAAAGCATATACAGCATATCTGTGTATGTGTGTATATATAATATATATACATACACATATGTATATACATAAATGTGCCTACACACACACACACACTCACAGCATATCCATATAGAACCCCTGAGTCTGCTCAAAAGAATGCAAATCTTTGGCAGTTGAGTTAAAAAAAAACAATTACAACTGACAAACACTTATAGCTAGGTGTAGCTGTACATACCTGTAATCACAAGACTCAGGAGGTGGCAGAGGCAGGAAGATCGACTTGTTGAGGCCGTTCTAGGCTACTTAATAAGATCTTCTCTCAAAACAACTTAATTACAAAATTTAAAATAAAACTTCTTTTAAAAAAACGACATGTCTTAATTCTGCCTATAGCTCATATGAATACTATTTGCTTGGGTGAGGGGAAAAAAATCCAAAAGCTAGAGAATTGGCACTATTATCATTTAATACTGTGAATTAGTGTAGATCACCTTCACTGACATAATTGGACTTTGGACTTCCCTTTTCTGGACTAAGGAAAGTTATCTGCATGGTTACTTCATCATCATCAGAGCAAACCTCCCAGCAGCACACACAGATAATGGTGGCATATGTGCTGGCGATTTTTTTCTTTCTTCTTACCTTTATTTTTTTAACCTGCCAGTTCCAGGACTTGAACTCAGGGCCTGGGCGCTATCTTTGATCTTCTATGCTCAAGGCTAGCATTCTACCACTTGAACCACAGCTCCAATTCTGACTTCTTTTCTTTTCTTTTTTCTTTTTGGTGGTTCAATGCAGACAAGAGTCTCATGGACATTCCTGCCTGGGCTGGCTTCGAACTGTGATCCTCGGATCTCAGTCTCTTGAATAGCTAGGATTACAGGCGTGAGCCACCTAGAAGCCCATCTTCTCTCACCTTTTTCAGGGACTTTAATGTCTCACACAGGGGTTAAGCCATGCATGAGGCAGGTACCCAGGGGCCTACTTTCTGTCATTTTCTCTCTTGTCCTTATCCTTCTCTCTCTTCTCTCAGATATCTTTAACTCAAAATATCTCCTTAGACCGCTCTATGGAGATAAGCGACACAAACAGTTGGGGAAAGGGAGACACCTTTGTAGTAGAAATACATTGGGCCTGCCGAGATGACAGGTGAGGAAATGTAGCTGTTCCACAGAAAATGCCAACTGATTTCAATTTTGAGAAACTGCGTGGTGAACAAGATTATGTACAAGGCAAAGCAGTTTAAATTCAGTGCCTGACACTTTTTTGAAGGTGTTGCGTAGACATCAGAATCCACCAAACCCAAGTTTGTTTGTTTGTTTTTACTGCAGGATACCTCTGGTTTACTTCTATCACTGGGTAAAGCTCATATCATTGTCTAGGTTATTATTGTAGTAGGAATATGAAAGTAGCTTAAAAAGAAATAGAAATGCAAATCAAAACAACATTGAGATACCACCTCACCCCAGTTAGAACGGCTAAAATCAAGAACCATACTGTTTTCCAAAGTGGTTGAGCAAGTTTACACTCCCACCAACAATGCAGTAGGTTCCCTTCTGTCCACATCCCCTCCAGCATCTGTTGTTGTTAGAGTTCTTGATTATAGCCGTTCTAACTGGGGTGAGGTGGAATCTCAATGTTGTTTTGACTTGCACTTCTTTTATTGCTAGAGAGGTTGAGCGTTTCTTCTTGTGTCTATTGGCCATTCTTCTTTCCTCTTCAAAGAAGTTTCTCTTTAAGTCTTTAGCCCACTTATTTATCGGGCAGTTGTTTCTTTGAGGATTTGTTGTTGGGGGATTTAATTTTTTGAGGTCCAAGTATATTTTATCCTTTCTTGAGATAGTATTTTCAGTGGGCTTGACATGTAACTCAGTGGCTGGATATTTGCCTAGCACATGAGGAGCTCTGGGTTCAATCGCCAGCTCCAAAAAGGGGAATCAGTAAAAGAATACTAGAATTAGGACAAGATTTGTACTTTTACCTGGTCCAAACTATGTAGACAAGGAAACTGCAACACACTTTTAAGTCATTTCTCAAAATTAACAGAGCTGACAGCACCAGGACAATAAAACACCCACTTCTTATCTCACGCTTCTCCACCTTTTTCTTTCCATTTGTGGGAGCTGACCTCTGGGCCTGGGCACAGTCCCTCAGCTCTTCAGCCCAAAGCTAGTGCCCTACCACTTGAACCACAGTGCCATTTATGATTTTTTTTTCTGCTTATATGGTGCTAAGGAATCAAACCCAGGGCTTCATCATGCATGTGAGGCAAGCGCTCTACCACTGAGCCAACTTCCATTTTTGATCTGCTCAACAAAGCCTCTCATCCTGCATCTCTCTTCCTACGCTCTCTTCTCTCATTAGCATTGCCATAAGAAAAGAATATGGGCCAAATTGATGGTCTAGGAAGTAGCCACCCACACTGCATCAGAGCTCAGGTAAGAAGAAGGTGTCATCTCATGCTTCTGGATGCCTGTCAGGGAACAGCTGCTCCACAGTGTCAACAACCGAGAGGAAAGGGAGAGTCTTGCTGAGGATGGCAGAACATTTTTCAGTCCAATGCATTCTCAGAGAAAACAACCAGGGTATTGTGTTTCATTGTCGCTGCTTAGAATGGAGCTTTCAAAGCATTTAAGTGGAACAATTCAAGGAACCAAGTGCCCTTTTACTTAGCAAAACCAAATGCAAAAACAAGCAGGAAGAGGCCAGTGGAAATTAACATGGCAAGATGTTGCTGGGACACACCTTAAAATTCTAACCCACAGCTTTGTGCTGGCCTTACTGAATAATGAAATACTGGGTGTACACCATTAGAGAATGGTCTTTGAATTATTTTTTTTCCTTCAGTGTGATGATCAAGGTTAAAAGCAGTCTGTAGACATAATTATGACTAGGATCTAGTCACTTAACCTCTCTGACTTTGGTTTTGGCTTGTTTTTCTTCTTCTTCCAATTTATGAAATGGCAGAATTGAATTAAATGACCTTTGAAACCCCCTTCAAGCTTGGAAATTTCATATCTATAAACACAAAGCCACCTGCCTCACACTAGGACTAAGCTCATAATTTTGGCTCATTAGCAATCTGTCTAGTCATCCCAGAAAACAAAAAAGAAGAGAATAGTTTTTATCTGAAGTGCAAGAACCAGGAAAGCCCAGGATTTTAGTCCAAACTCCTTTCCTAAGAAAAAAATTTTACTTTGATAAATTTGTAGTTACAAATCCCCTTGCTCCTAACTGAGTGGTATTTGATTTTTGGCTTAATGATATTTAATTTTTTTTAATTTTATTTTATTTTATTTGTGAACATACTGTACAGAGGGGTTACAATTGCATGGGCAGGATAATGTGTACATTTCTTACCAAGCATTGCAGCCTCCTCCTTTGTTTACCCTTCCCAGCCCATCCCAGCCTCCCCCC
>NW_012282464.1:0-4065 GCF_000151885.1 Dipodomys ordii
ATATATATATATATATATATATATATATATATATATATATATCACATTTCCTTGATCCATTCATCTATGAGTTGGTTCCTTATCTTAGCTATGGTAAATAATGCTGCAATAAACAGTTGTGCTGGTAGCTTTAGTATGGCCTTGTTTGTGATCATTCAGTAAATGCCCAAAAGTGGGATTGCTGGGGCATAGGGGAGCTGTATGTGGAATCTTCTGAGGAACCTCCATACTGCTTTCCAAAGTGGTTGAACAAGTTTACACTCCCACCAATGCAGTAGAGTTCCCTTCTGGCCACATCTCCTCCAGCATCTGTTGTTATTAGAGTTCTTGATTATAGCCATTCTAACTGAGGTGAAGTGGAATCTCAATATTGTTGTGATTTGCATTTCTTTTATGGCTAGAGAGGTTGTGTCTATTGACCATTCTTATTTCCTCTTCAGAGAAGTTTCTCTTTAACTCTTTAGCCCACTTATTTATCAGACAGTTGTTTCTTTGAGGATTTGTTGTTGGGGGAGTTAATTTTTTGAGTTCTAAGTATATTTTAGACATGGGACCCTTATCTGTTGCATGGCTAGTGAAAATCTTCTCCCAATCAGTGGGCTTTCTATTGATCTTGCTAGCTATGTCCTTTGCCATGCAGAAGCTCTGCAGCTTCATGCATTCCCATTTGCATTTGATGTTGGTATAATTTGGGGAGGGGAAGAGAAAAAACAAAATGTTTAAATAGGATACAGGTTGACCCATTGCAACAATGAGATGTACAAGACACTATGTTGAAAAACGAACTTTACAATTTAGGCTGAGGAGTGAAGGGAGAGGAGGGCAAGGGGGGAGTATAATTGTGGAAGTGGTAGGGAAGGGATGGTAGGGGAAAAACAAAGGAGGAGGTAAGAATGCACATTTTCACAATAAAAAAACATTAAAAAAAAAACAAAAAAGAGTAGAAAAAACATGGACTTTGAGACTAGATAGACCAAACTCAAAATCCACAGTCTACCTTTTTCCCACCATGTTATTTGTCTACTTATCTATGTGTATAAGCCTCAGCATTTGTTTGTTTGTTTGTTTTTAAATAGTACTTCCAGGGCTGGGATATAGCTCAGTGGCAAAGCGCTTTCCTAGCAAGTGCAACATCCTGGGTTCGATCCCCAGTACAAAAAAAAAAAAATAGTACTTCCATAGATTTTTGGAGAGGGATGTCTCACTGAGCTCAGGCTGCCATTACCTGAGTAGGTGGATATTTTCTCACAGACAGATCTGGAGGCTCATGAAAGTCCATGTTCAAGGTGACATGGAATCTGGTTCTCCAACAGCTTCCTTTGTGCTTTAATTTTACATAGTAGAGCGAGATCACCTCTCTCACATCTCTCCTTGAAGGGCACTAATCCCATTCAGGAGGGCTCCATCCTCATCACTTACTCATCTTCCAAAGGCTCACTTCCCAATATCATAATGGCAATAAGAGTTACTATATGTAAACTGGGAGATGGGAGTGGGAATCAGAGGGGGAACACACCAACATTCAGCCCATCACAGGAAACAAATGAAATAATATTTTTAGTGTATCTCAAATATAGTACTTTTTAAAATGCTATTGTTCTATTACCATTGTTATTCTTGTCAGTATAATTACCTTCTCTAATCTTCACATTTAGAATTTATATTCTTTTCATGCCAATTCAATATTTTATTAAGTCTCTTATAATGGCAGCATTTTACTTAAACATCTGACTGCCTCGCCCCTCCACCCCACCCCCACATACACACTAGATAGAGAGAGTCTTGAGTGTGTAGAGTTGGCTTAGCTTCACCTTTGTACCTTTTTCCACACAGTGTTCTCGGGATGAGCAACTTTTCTGGGTGCTGAACTCAGCTGAGTACACCAGAACCTAATAAAACTTGTTTGAACTTTTTCTATCTGAAATTACTACAAAATTGTGCAGTATTTCAAAAAGCATGGATTCACTTCCCCAAACGCTTGTGGAACGAACACATTTCAACACAGGGGACCAGTGCCAACCCATGCCTGCAAAGTCCATGTACTCACAGCCACTTGCCAGGAAATAGGAGCCTGCTTCTATATGCTTGTTCCATTTGAAATTTTCCTATGAAACGAATGCTGCACAGCACTGCATATACTGCTGGAGAAGGGTAGGAGATGCTGAGTAAATCCATGATTTACGTTGCCAGGATTTCATTGTCTCCTGCAATTCTTCCCCATTAGAACCAGAGCATTTCCATCTCCAAATTAAGTACTGGTGTACTTTGATAACTAACTAAACAACTGAATGAATAAGACCTACCATTATTATTATCACTGTCGATATAATTTCTTTTCTCAGCTAGAATTGATTGTTTCCTTCTTTCTATTCCAAAAGCATGTTGTTCAAATGTGTCTAATGGCATTTACTATAATCCATATTTGCTCCAAAATAATGTGACTTTTAATTTTTCAACCTGAAGTACCCAAACTGTCACTTACAAGGAAGAATGCTATCGTTAGAGAGCCCAAGCATATTTGATTGGTAGATTTGTAAGAGAAATAAAGAATTGTGCACAAAGCTCCAGGGTTTGGTGGGAGAGGGGAGACAGGCTACCTCCAATGTTAGGTCACAAACTTAACAGGGATACAAAGTGACATAAACATACCATGATATGCAAGAAAGAATATTACAATTAAGACCTTCTTACATTTTTCTGAATAAACGAAAGGAGAACAAGTTTATTCTTCAAGTTGCTTTGGTATTTTTTTTTACAGAAATCAGTTTCAACTACATAATATTAATTTCTTTTTGCTTTTTTCACAACAATCATTCTGAGGAAAGACAGAGGCCCTTCTCAGCAAATGGTCCCTTGCCCAGCTAGAGCATTCCTCCCCCACTAAGGAGGGGCATCAGCTTGGAAACTTCTTTAACTTCTAGAAAATCTCCTTAAAGCCAATCCTAGAAACAGGGGCAGACAAGATGTTCAGAAATGCCTCTTTCACTCAGCCATTTACTCTGACACACAACATAGACATCCTATGGTGACTTGCAGAAAGGGATATGGGCTGTCTCACATATAGACAGAGATAGAGAGACAGCTGGGCATTCTCCTTGATGCTCCAAACACTTCCTTACCAGGCTAGCTGACATCTGCAATTCTACAAGTAGAATTCCTCTGGCCCCCTGATAAAAGTACTCTGAAAAAAGAAACAACTCTGTTATTTGCTGTCTGTGCTCTGAAGAAAGGGGTGGACCAAATCCTTTCTTCAAAGTAGTTCAAAAGAGAATAAGGACTGTAAGTGGGGCAAGGAAAAAACAGAAGGGAAAATATTATAGCCAGCTGTTCTTTGGCCATGTGGAATAGTTAGCCTATTTGTCCTGGAAACATCCTCACCATAACAAAACAGTAAAGAATCCTCAAACTAGTCCTTTAAAGGAATTGGTTGTTAGCTAGATGTGGAGATAAGATGTCTTTTTCTACAAGTCTTTAAACTGAGTTGTCTTTTCCTCAAGATTCTGCAGTAATGACTCACATCCTAGAAGCTTTGGAAAGATACCCCTCGGAGAGGTTTCAAATTCTTAGTGTGGTCATTCTATCTAAAATAATGGTACACATTTTCTTTTCTCTTTTTTTTTTCTGGAAACACTAGAGTACAGAAGACATTTCATCTTCTATAACATTGTCTGACCATTGTCAAGAAACTGTTGGCTGATAAATCCTTCAGTGCTGCTATTTGACTCTGCTGCTTACAAATTGAGAGCCTGCAAGCTAATTTCCTTCTCTGGTCTTTATCAGAACTGGCAAAGCAGTGGTCACACCAGTGGCAGCTCAGATAACCCTCTCTATCTCAGTGCCTCTTTTCCTGATTCTAAGCTTGGATGGAGTCAGCCTTTCCTTACAGAGGAAAGTGGAGGTGTGGCTCAAGTAGTAGAGTGCCAACCTTGAACAAAAAGCTAAGAGAAAGCACTGAGGCCCTAAATTCAAGCCTAGGTACTGGCACAAGAAAGGGAAGAGAAGGAAGGGAAAGAAAGGGAAGGGAAAGGAAGAGAAGGGAGGGGAGGGGAGGAGAGGGGAAGGGAA
>NW_012282465.1:0-1778 GCF_000151885.1 Dipodomys ordii
AAAAAGCCGGAAGTGGCGCTGTGGCTCAAGTGGTAGAGCGCTAGCCTTGAGCTGAAGAGCCGAGGGACAGCGCCCAGGCCCAGAGTTAGGTCCCACGACCGGACCAAAAAAAAAAAGGCAGAAAGGACATTCTGGCCTGTATTTGCCCATCCCTACTATCAGTATGATACTAGCTGGGGAAGGACTGGGCCAGCTTCTCACTCTTAAGGGTGAGGTGAGCATATAGCTGGTTTAGTAGTATATGTAGTATGTTAGCTTATGTGACTCTGTATTTAAAGATTTCTTCTCAATCCCTTAGGCAGTGGAGGAACCCCTCCCAGTATTCTTCCTTAGGGATCCTGGGTATACACAGTTTGCTCCCTGGGGAGCAAGTGGTCATGCTTGGGTTGCCAGGGAGTGAGAGTTGTACTCAGAGCGGTAGGGAGAGAGAAGGGGAAGTTCCCCCAGGATGAGACTGGCTCTGTGGGAAGTCCTGAGCATTGTCAGGCAGTTGTGGCACTTCGGGTGGGGAACACATTTCATTTAGGAGTGTGGGTGTGCAGATGGGGGGATCTGACAAAAATCCCAGACTGTTTAGTGGTAAAGAGCTGTGAACAAAGCCAGGTGCCAGTGGCTCACACCTGTAATCCTAGCTATTCAGGAGGCTGACATCTGAGGATCATGGTTCAAAACCAGCCGAGGCAGGAAAGTCCGTAAGACTTACCTCCAGTAAACCACCAGAAAACCAGAAGTGATGCTGTGGCTCAAATGGTAGAGCGCTAGACTTGAGCTGAGGGGATGTTATCTCCGAACATTGCGCCATACATATGGGTTCCTTAGGCTTCCCTCATTCACAGTGTTATCTGTCCATTCAGCAATCAATAATGAACAAAATAGAATGATTCCTGGGCTATTCTTCAGTTTTCTACATTGGAAGGTCTAAGTGAGGAGTCAGGACACTGTTGTGTCTAGGTTAATTGGGAAAAGTGTCATATGTAATTTGATACTAATAAAGTCCTAAACTTTCATAAACATATTTTAAGTATTTGAACAGCTTTATCATGCTCTTTACAAATATCCTTCTCATTACTTTCATCTGACTTGTGCAAGAGAGAGAGAGACAGCACTTAAATAGGTGGTGGCTAGTCACAGCTCACTCATGCAAGCATATGGTGCAGTAATGTCACCTGTTCCAGACAGTGGTGGAAAAGTATATTGCAAGTCGCTTCTTTGAACTGGTGGCTCTCAAAGTTTTGAACTGTCTAATGTTAAAAAGTACAATTTACAGGGCTGGGAAGGTGGCTTAGTGGTAGAGCGCTTGCCTTGCATGCATGAGGCCCTGGGTTCCATTCCTCAGCACCACATAAGCAAAAAGAAAAAAAGCCGGAAGTGGCGCTGTGGCTCAAGTGGTAGAGCGCTAGCCTTGAGCTGAAGAGCTGAGGGACAGTGCCCAGACCCAGATTTCAGGCCCCACAACCAGACCCAAAAAATAAAAATAAAAAAATGGAAATGAACAGATTTAAATAGGGTAGACTATACCAGAATTTACTGCAAGTAAATTATATAAATGTCTCAAGATTCCATTTCTTTTACATTCCATATATATATATACACACACACACACATGTACATATACATGTCTGTAAAATGTACCTTTTTTTTTTTTTGGTCAGGTCGTGGGGCCTGAAATCTGGGCCTGGGCATTGTCCCTCAGCTCTTCAGCTCAAGGCTAGCGCTCTACCACTTGAGCCATAGCGCCACTTCTGGCTTTTTTCTTTTTGCTTATGTGGTGCTGAGGA
>NW_012282466.1:0-1051 GCF_000151885.1 Dipodomys ordii
GGCATAAACACGGTGATTGTTGCCCAATACGGTAAATCATTTAATGTTGTCAAATCACATTCTCATGGTGCTTTAAATAGCCAATATCATGTTATGTATATTTTGTTACTATTTTTGAAAACAAAAAATTGTGGAAGAGGATAACTAGGAGAGAGGGAAAGAGGAAAGAGGAAAGGAAAGAATACTTTTAAGGAACTAGGGTGGGAGCAAGCCTTATTATTATTATTTTTTTTGTACAAGAGTTTTAAACTCAGAGCTTTGTGCTTGATCCAGCACCAACCTGGAAGATCCCCACCACCACCACCACCTCCCACAGAGCTGGAATAGCAACTGTGAGGCACCACGCAACACTTGCTTGAGATAGGGTCTCATTTTTTTCTCAAGCTGATCTTGTACTGTGATCCTCCTCTTTCTGTCTTGATTACAGGTGGGTGTAAAATCCTAGTCCAGGAACAAGAAGAAGTAAGATGGCAAGAATGCCGAGAGTGGCGTACAGGAGAGACAGCAGACTGATTGCCATGCTGATGAAGCATGCACCTGAGCCTTGCTTACTCATAGAGGCTCCTTGAAAGGTGCCATACTAAGCTGGGCACTGGTGGCTCCCACCTGCAATTCTAGCTAGTTAGGAGGCTGAGATTACGAGAGTTGGAGTTTGAAGATAATCCAGGCAGAAAAGTTCCTGAGACCCCTTCTCAACCCATAGCTGGGCACAATAGCGTCTATCTGTCATCACAAACTACTGGAAGACTGAGATTGGCTGGTTTATAGTTCTAGGACAGCCTGGAAAAAGACGATGGAGAGACTCCATCACTACAGAGAGTAGTTAGACATGGTAGTTTATACCATGTCTCAGTAATGATGGGAAGCTTAAAGAAGGGCAGGAAGAGAGACTCTATTATTGTAAAAATAGCACGTGAAAAGCTGGGCTGGTGGTATGACTCAATTGTAGAGCTCCAACCTAGCAGGCAAGGATACAGGTGGACCTGTTGCAACAATGGGAAGTACAAGTTGTCATGTCCAAAACGAGCTTTACAACATTGGTGCGGGGGGG
>NW_012282467.1:0-2102 GCF_000151885.1 Dipodomys ordii
CAACTGGTTTTTCCCCATCTCCTCCACAAGTTATACTGACATCAAATATAGTGAAAGCAGGGGTTATACTGTGGGGGAGGGACATACAAAGCAACAATTATCTCTTTGTTGCACTCCAGTTTCTTGAGGTACAGACATTGGATTTTAGTTGAAGAGAGAGACTTGTGGAGAGAACATGAGAGTGTGAGAATGTGTACATTGCTGACAGTCCCAAGTCTCAGGCAGGCTCATATTCTGACATCTATTGCCTCAGGACTAGCCAGATGAGACCTTGTCACAGTAAGCATCCCTGAGCCCTGCAAGGTGGTCAGACCCTTTCTGGATTCCGAGATAGCTGTGAATAACTCAGGCATATTATGTCCCTCCCCAGGACCAGCCCATGGGGCAGAGTCACTATCCCAAGGGAGGAGAAGGTTTATTGGACTTTATTTGACATTTGGTGTAGTTTTACTGGTATGGGTAGATAAGTTAAAGATCTATTGCTATGTTGACCCACCTTAGGCTGGAATGAAGCATTGTTATTCCTTAAATGGATGAGGTACTCAGAAAAAAACTCATATTGTGACATCATTCAACCCTCATAGCCACATGGACTAGTCAGTCACCTGTAACTTGGGAAGCTTAGTTACAACAAAGCTTTCTCTCAGAGACCCATTCTCCATTTGGGGTTCTTTTCATTTTTCTTTTCTTTTTTGTCGGTCATGGGGCTTGAACTCTGGGTCTGGATACTGTCCCTCAGCTCTTCAACTCAAAGCTAGCGCCACAGCACCACTTCTGGTTTTCTGGTGGTTTATTGGAGATAAGAGTCTCACAGACTTTCCTGCCTGGACTGGCTTTGAACTGCAATCCTCAGATCTCAGGGGACATAACAGGAAATTAAAGAAAAATTTCCCAGCTAAAGAAAAAAAATGCCAGTCATCAGACTGACAGAACATACCAAATGACTTCTCTAGAGAGAGGAAGCCTGCAACTTTTTGGTGGCTACATTAGGGTTTTAAGTCAAGGCTTCATGCGTGTTAGGCAGGTGCTCTACCATTTGAGGCATATCTCCAGCCCTGTTCACTCTGATTATTTTTGAAATACGGTCTCACTTTTTGCCCCCTCTGGCTTGGACCTCAATCCTCATATTGATGCTTCCAGTATAGCTTGGATGGTAGGCACATACCACAACACTCAGCTTTTTCTGCTAAGATGGAGTCTCAAATTGTTTTATCTAGGCTGACCCAAACCTTGATCTTTCTGATCTCTACCTCTCAAGCAGTTAGGTTTACAGGCGAAAACTACTGATGCCCGGTCTTTGTTTTTGAAGTGCTGGGGGTAAAAACCAAGGCCTTGTACCTACTAGGTAAGCATTCTGCATACCAGCCTTTTAGAATTTTTTTAAAAAAATATGGAACCTAGACTTGAAAGTGATGGTGATGATGGTAATTCGACTCTGATAGGCAAATGCTTGCCTCTTTCCTTCCCTTCAGGGACAATTCTGAGACCATTCTACGCTTTCCTTCAAAAGATCCTGGCAGCATTGAGATATTTGGTCACGAAAGTAATTTTGTCTGCTGAAATCCTAATACAAATATACCATAGACTGGGTAGCTTCTAAACAACAGAAATTCATTTCTTGTAATTTTGGAGACTGGAGATGGGAGATCAGGATGGTGGCATTGTTGAATGCAAAAGAGAAACATTCTGATAGGGATCAGTAGGAGGGGGAGAGGGAAAGAGAGGATACTGAGGGGTGAAGAAGATCCAAGTATAGTGTGTGTGTGTGTGTGTGTGTGTGTGTGTGTGTGTGTGCGTGCGTGTATGAAATCTACCAAACACTTGGAAAAAGAGAGGAGGAGAGGAGAAATGGGAATATAAGGAGGGGGTGAAATACTTGAGGTACACTATGTGTATAAAGAATTACCACTGTGTGTGTACATATGTATGAAAGAATGGAAGAGAGAAAAGGACAGCGAAGGAAGAATGAAAGGAAAGAAGGAAGGTAGGAAGGAAGGAAGGAAGGAAGGAAGAAAGGAAGGAAGGAAGGAAGGAAGGAAGGAAGGAAGGAAGGAAGGAAGGAAGCCTAGCTACTTCCTTATGGGAGGATAGATTGGTTAGGA
>NW_012282468.1:0-3201 GCF_000151885.1 Dipodomys ordii
ATTTCTGCCGCCAGTTCTAAGGCTTGAATTCAGGACCTGGGCACTGTCCCTGAGCTTCTTTTGCTCAAGGCCAACACTCTACCACTTGAGCCACGGCGCTCCTTCTGGCTTTTTGTTTGTGTGGTACTGAGGAATCAAAACTAGGGATTCATGCATACTAGGCAAGCACTCTACCACTAAGCCACATTCCCAGACCTAGATTCTTTTTTTTTAAATCTATGTCCTTGTCAAATTCATTACCCTGAATCCAGAAAAAACTAGCTTCTAAAATTACTGACTCAGAAAGAGTCCTAGTTACAACCCTATATGTTGGGGATTATGTTGTTTTTCTTAATATTCAATACTTTATTCAATGAATAAACTAGAAAATGTTTCAGTGGGGAGTATTGTTTGGTTTTGTTCTATTTGAAATAAGGTCTTACTTCTTAGTCCAGGCTAACTCTGAACTCCCAATCCTTTTGCCGTAGCCTTCCAGGTACTGGGATTACAGGTGTGCACCAACACATGAGGCCTAAAAATGCTAGTGTTTAATCACAGCAAATGTTTGGTAAGAGTTAAAAAACACTTGTAGCAAGCAGAATAACAAAATGTATGTGTGCACATGCATGTGCCAGTACTGGGACTTGAACCCAGGGTTTCACACTCTTGCTTAGCCTTTTTTGCTCAATGGCAGACATTCAACCACTTGAGCTACACCTCAGGTTTTTGCTGGTTATTTGAACAGTCTTAAGGAATTGTCTGCCTTGCTGGCTTCAATATTGATCCTAAGATTTCAGCCTCCTGAATAGCTAGGGTTATAGGCATTAGCTACTAGTGCCCAGCATGCTGTGTTTTGTTTCTTGCTTTGGGTTTTTTATTTCCCGCTTAGAAAGGGTCTCAGCCCCCACATGCTTTGGAACTTATCATCTTCTTGTCTCAGGCTCTCAGTACTGAGATTACAGGCCTGAACCTCCACACCTAGTATATATTTTATTTTTCCAAGTTTCCTTTCCTAAGGTTCCATCTAATGAACATGTGCTGGTCATTCTTTCTTTCCTTTTTTTTTTTTTGCCAGTCCTAGGGTTTGAACTCAGGGCCTGGGCACTGTCTCTGAGCTTCTTTTGCTCAAGGCAGGCATTCTTACCGCTTAAGCCACAGTGCCATGCATGCTACGCAAACACTCTACCACTAAGCCACTTTCCCAGCCATGGATCAGTCTTCCTAAAGCCACATACAGGTGATGAAAATGTGGTATCTAAATCAGCAAATCAAACATTTGATGCTTTTTTAAAAAAGAAAAATATTAGCTTCTGTTTATTACTTTCTCTTATTCTGATGTGGGTTTTTTCCCCCTGTATACAAAACGGACCCTGCTGATCTGCAGAATTAGGACAGACCTCCATGTTCCCATCCCATGGCAGCTTTCATGCTTAGATGACCCTGGCCAGTAAATCTTGGCTGTAACAGGAAGATTTTTAAACCTAATTCTGACAAGCCGTCTTCCTCAATAAGTCTAGGAAGTTGTTATTTCATTAACTGTGCATGAAATGGCAGGCAAACAGCCAGATACGTAGCCCAGTGAGGTAAAACTGGAATGGTTAACAGCTCACACAATTTCTCACTCTTATGGTTAATTATTTTCAATTCTATTCTTATTTTTAAGGAAAGTAAATTATATAATTGATAAGAAAGATCTTAAATGAGCATTTTAGAGGATTTTTTGTTTAATTCTAAGTAAACTTAACTAACTACAAAAATAGTAACCTAAGATGGCTCAAGTTGAAGAAAAAACTCAACACTGAAGTATTCAAAGCAAAACCTCTGTTAAACCAGTAATCAGAGTTATCACACAAATATTTATTAATTTATTCAACTCTGCATCAATTGATACTAACCATCAGACCTGAGAAGTTCTATGAAAATTGTAATCCTCTCAAAGTTCCTCAGTCTTTAAGTCCGGTCAAGCTATGAAAATAATTGAGTTAAAAAAAAAAAGAAAAAAAAAAAAAGAGGGGCTGGGAAGGTGGCTCAGTGGTTGAGTGCTTGTCTTGCATGTATGAGGCCCTGGGTTCGATTCCTCAGTACCACATAGGCAGAAAAAGCCAGAAGTGACACTGTGACTCAAGTGGTAGAGCACTAGCCTTGAGCTGAAGAGCTGAGGGACAGAGCTCAGGCACTAAGTTCAGGCCCCATGACCGACAAAAAAAAAGAGGTTGTAATTTTATAAGTAATTTTACATTTACTATAAAAATTATTTTACAATAAACTTGTTCTTAATCACATGTTTACTTCACTCCAGATTTTTACTACCCCGTAGGTTCTGATCCTGCCTTTCTAATCACTTCCCCAACACATGTAAGACTAGGCTAAAAAAATCCTTTAAAATCTTTTCCAACTCCTTTCTATAAATCATTTGCACAGCCCAGCTGGGTTTCCTTCTTTACTAAAACCTGGAAAATTAGATCACTCAAGAGAAGCAGCTTTCTCTTCCTAATATCTTGACCACATTCAGGAAGGTGTAAACTCAAATTTGACCTCCCCAAAGTGAACAAGAACAGGATAAAATAACACGGGCTGAGTCTCTGGATATATTCAAAGAATCCGTATTGACTGTTAGATTACATTGTTACTACACTGCAGAAAGTGTATGTTGTATATTATTAAGTTACCTTTATCTGATCTCTAGCTAAGACAAAGAATAGAAAATATAATTAACAGATGTTGATTCACAGGCAAACAGTACTCAAATGAATGCTATAGCTAATCTGCATGCACACATGTATGTATGTTCACACTCATACTCTCACACGCAATAAGCCTAAACCACTTCAAACGTTTGAAACTATACAAAAATAAACTAGTCAAGCATACATGTATGTGTCTTTAAAGAAGCAACCTAAGTAAATAAAATTTAAACCTAAGTAGATAGCTATTTAAAGGTAAAATGATATTCTAAAATTTCTTGACGTCAGAAAATTTAATATGGTTATATGGTATGTGCTGATTTGTACCACAATACTCTGAGCTGAATTGCTTCCAGACAGACGAACAGGTAGAGTAATTGCTCTAAAATATTTCAATTCCTTTACCATTATTGAACCTGTCATAATTTAACTGCTTGCAAATCTTTTTTTTTTTTTTTTTGGTCGGTTGTGGGGTTTGAACTCTGGGCCTGGGCGCTGTCCTTCAGCTCTTCAGCTCAAGGCGAGCGCTCTACCACTT
>NW_012282469.1:0-2788 GCF_000151885.1 Dipodomys ordii
GCCCAGGCCCAGAGTTCAGGCCCCACGACCAGACCCCCCCCCAAAAAAAAGAGTTGCAGGCTTCCCGGGTGTCAGTGGCTCACTCCTGTAATCCTAGCTACTCAGGAGGCTGAGATCTGAAGATTGTAGTTTGAAGCCAGCCTGGGCAGAAAAGTCCCCATGAGACTCTTATCTACAATAAACCACTCAAAAACTGGAAGTGGCACTGTGGCTCAAGTGATAGAGTGCTAGCCTTGAGCACAAAGAGGCTTAAGAACAGCACCCAAGCCATGAGTTCAAGCCCCACAACCAACAAAAAAAAAGAGAGAGAGAGAGAGTTGCAAGCTTTGGATGACTCTTCAGCAAAGAGTGAGTTGACTTAACTATAAAATCAAAGGAAAAATGAAAAAGGACCCCAAAACTGGGTATGGTAATATACACCCATAATCCCATATACCCATAATCCCAGCTACTTGAGAAGCAGAGGTAGGAGGATCATGATTCAAGGTCATCCCCAGCAAAAAAAATTCAAGGCCATTATCTGCAAAGAAAAAGAGGGAGGGAGGAAGGGAGAATGGAAGGAAGGAAGGAAGGAAGGAAGGAGGAAGGCAGGCAGGCAAGCAGGCAAAAAGGGCTAGGACTGTGGTTTAAGTGGTAGAGTGCCTGCCTAGCAAGCCTAAGGCCCTGAAGTTAAACCTCCGTAAAGCCATAAATTTAAAAACAAAAGGATCACAATGAATAAGGCCCTCAGAAATCTCTATCTTCCAGTGGGGAGAGAAGAACCTGGCCTGAGTGTTACCTGTGGCAAAGTCCCCTCTTATAGACACCCCACCATCTCAAGCACTGTTTTACTAGCCAGCCCCATTTGAGCCCTAGACATTATGATCTAACTTCTGACAAAGAGTTCCTAGTGAGAATTTACTATCTGTAGGAGACAATTTCAAAAGTATGGCAAATTATTTCTCTATATGCAAGTGATTAAGATACTGCTGGGGACCAGTGGCTCACGCCTATAATCCTGACTACTCAGGAGGCTGAGATTTGAGGATCACAGTTCAAAGCCAGCACAAGCAGGAAAGTCTGTGAGATTCTTATCTCTAATAAACCACCAGAAAACTGGAAGTGGTGCTGTGGCTCAAGTGGTAGAGCGCTAGCCTTGAGCTGAAGAGCTGAAGGACAGCGCTCAGGCCTAGAGTTCAAGCCCCATGACTGATGAAAAATATATATATATGATACCTCTGTCCAAGAAATGATGCGGACAAGGGAGATGCTGCATGAGCTCTTATAGGAAGACAAGGTTGTTTGTAGGCTTGTACTATTACAAGTCTTCACTTGTTTGGGAATGTTTTTCTAAGATTTTTGGGGGGGGGGTCCGGTCGTGGGGCCTGAACTCTGGGCGTGGGGCGCTGTCCCTCAGCTCTTCACCTCAAGCCTAGCACTCTACCACTTGAGCCACAGCACCACTTCTGGCTTTTTTTTCTTTTTGCTTATGTGGTACTGAGGAATCAAACCCAGGGCCTCATGCATGCAAGGCAACCACTCTACCACTGAGCCACCTTCCCAGCCCTCTAAGAATTTTTTTTTAACAAATAGACTTTGCCATGCATAATTTTTTAAACAGTTGCATGTTTTTAATGGAATATACCAAGACAGTGTACATGTTCATTGTACATCCAACATGGCCTGCTTGAGAAAGGGAAGGTGGAAATTTCTAGCACTGCTTTTATTTCTGGGGACACAAGAAGAAGATTGTAGCTCAGACCCATCTGCTTGTGAGGCATTGTATGATTGTACCTGTGCATACTCCAGCAAAAACAGCAATTCAATCCAAGTGACAAAGGCTGCCATGGACTGCTGTTTGGATTGAACACTTCATGAAGAAACAAGTGGAGGACAGAAGGAAAGCCTGAGTTCTGTGTTCTGTCTTGGGGTTATATTTGTTTGGAAGAAGGGGACCTTTGGCAAATAATACAAATGGACCTGTGAGCAAATGGCCACCTGGGTAAATTCCCTGACCCACGTTGGGCCATTTAAAAATAGCCAGGCTCCAGTGGCTTACACCTATAATCGTAGTTACTCAGGAGGCTGAGGTTTGAGGATTGCAGTTGAAGCAAACCTTGGGCAGGAAAGTCTATGAGACTCTTATCTGCAATTAACCACCAAAAACCTAGAAGTGAAGCTGTGGCTCAGATAGTAGAACACTAGCCTTGAGCTCAGGGATAGGGCCCAAGGCCTTGAGTTCAACCTCAGGACTATAATTATGTAAGAGGATTGTGGCTCAGAGCCATCTGCTTGATAGATATTGTGTAATTAAATTATAATAAATTTATATAATTAAATTCTCTTTCTCTCTCTCTCTCTCTCTCTCTCACACACACACACACACAAGATTCTTAAGCTTTAAAACCACAAAGTCTGAGCTGGGCGCCAGTGGCTCACACCTAGCTACTCAGGAGGCTGAGGTCTGAGGATTGCAGTTCAAAGCCAGCCCTGGCAGGAAACTCCATGGGACTCTTATCTCCAATAAATCACTAGAAAACCAGAAATGGTGCTGTGGCTCAAGTGGTAGAGTGTTAGCCTTGAGCTGAGTTGCTGAGGGACAGAGCTCATGCCCAGAGTTCAAGCCCTGCAACTGACAGAACACACACACACACACACACACACACACACACACACACACACACACACACACACACACACACACACTGTGAAGTCTGGCCCTGTTAGAACCGACTCGGGGCTGGGAAGGTGGCTCAGTGGTAGAGCGCTTGCCTTGCATGCATGAGACCCTGGGTTCGATTCCTCAGCA
>NW_012282470.1:0-1779 GCF_000151885.1 Dipodomys ordii
AAAAAAAAAGAGCTGCTCCTACTGAAGCTTTACTCTGAGATTGTTCTCAGCCAGGCTGAACATCTGCTCTGCTCTGAACTGGCACCCTCCCATCCAGCCCATTGGTGGACTGCAAGCCAGAAGCTAGCAGAAACTTTCATCCTAACAAGATAGGTTTTACTCTCAGTCTATCAGAGACACCACCAGACCCAACAGTAGGAATTCTCCTTATCAGTTCTATAGATATAAGTAAGCCAGATGTCACCCCTTGGCCCCTTAATTATAGTTCTGGGGTTCCATTCAAAGAACATTCTGAATTTTTAAAAAGAGCATTATTTCTAAAAAGAAGAGGAAATGGAGGAGGGAGAAAAAAAGAGACAAAAAAATAAACAAGGTTAATCCATAGTAAGACAGTCACTTAATGGAATATTATGTACTTATAAAAGCCTTATTTAATAAAATTTATAATAACACAGAAAAACATAATATAGTAAAAATGAAATACAAAGATAAAGAGTTTTATCTATACAACATACATAGTATATTAAAATTATAAAAAGGAACAAACAGATTTTAAAAAAAGGATTGAAAAAATAAACCAACATGCTGATAATCATGTTGCCTTTGGGAGTGAACTGTGGCACACTTGTTTTATATTTCCTACAAATCCCATAAGCATTTGACAATTTTATTACAGGGAAGAAAAACTTCCTTTAAAATAAATCAGATGTTGCCAAATGCCAGTGGCTCACACCTATAATCCTAGCTACTCTGGAGGCTGAGATCTGAGGATCATGGTTCAAAGCCAACCTGGGCAGGAAAGTCTGTGAGAGTCTTTATCTCCAGTAAAACCACCATAAAAGCCAGAAATGGAGCTGTGGCTCAGTGGTAGCCATGGCACCTTGAGCAAAAGCAGCTCAGGGACAGCACCCAGGCCCTGAGTTCAAGTCCCAGGACCAGCACACACATACAAAAAGGCAAATGCTAAGTGAGTTATTATTCTTTTTTCTACTAGAATGATTAAACTGCTAAAGTTCATCATCTCTTCAAACTATGGAATAACCTTTCCCTAAAGCTAATGCATAGTGAAGATGATGACACTGGTCACAAAGTTGGTTTACCAAGGCCTTGGCAAGCTGGCTTGTTCCAGATAAACAGAACATCCACTTAGTAAATGAACTTATCACACTTTCTCTTTCTCTCTCTCTCTCTCTCACACACACACACACCAACAGATTTTATGTGAGTTCTATAGAATTATGCACCATTAAAATATGTATCCAAGGCTTGAACAACATTAAGGAGCTACAATTAAGAATACCAAAGTTTAAAAAAAAACTTAAAGGACAGGTATAGTATCAAGCCACTCCCCCATCCCCAGTTCTAGGGATTAAACTAAGGGCTTTGAACATGCTAAGGAAGATGAGCTACATCTCCAGTCCTTTTTTAAAAAATATGTTTATTTTGAGACAGGGTCTCACTAAGTTTGTTCAGGCTGGTCTTGAACTTTCAGCTCTCCAACGCTGAGCCCTGACTAGTTGAGATTCAGGCATGCCCCACCATGAGGAGCTGATTCTTTTTCCTTTTCTTTCTTGATTCCTGAGGTTAATGCAATGGCGCTGCTTCTGATTTTGAGTGTAGGTGAGGAAATTAGTTTGGTGGGTAAAGAGGGTTAAGTAGGGCTGGGGCAATAGGACAGACCTAGGGAATAAAAGGAATGATGAATCTAACTTGTTGAGTTTTCATTAGTGGCGCTGTAGCTCAAGTGGTAGAGTGCTCGCCTTGAGCTGAAGAGCTGAG
>NW_012282471.1:0-1322 GCF_000151885.1 Dipodomys ordii
CACAAGTTATACTGACATCAAATATAGTGAAAGCAGGGGTTATACTGTGGGGGAGGGACATACAAAGCAACAAAGAGATAGTCTTATAAATGCGTTAGAAACACATGCATGAAAGAAAAAACATTAAAATACATGTCTAAGGGTTCGTTTTTGGACGTAACGACTTGTACATCCCATTGTTGGAATGGGTCCACTTGTATCCCTAGTTAAACGATTTGTTTTTCCCCTTCCCCTCCACAAATTATACCAACATCAAATACAGTGAAAGTATGGGTTATACTGTGGGTGAGGGACGTACAAAGCAACATAGAAATCATCTTATAAATATGATAGAAACAATTGCATGAAAGAAAAAAACAAAAAACATTTGAATACTTATCTTGGGGTTCATTCCATTAACATCAACTTATCTGACCTTTTCTGCTTGACTCAGACATATGCTAATTATTGTTGCAGACTTTTTGTATGTAGAGAACTAAGGCCTCCCCAAGTTACCAATATGTTCCAAAGCCACAAGGTGCATTGGCTCTACAAATACCCTGTTCTCATTGTATTTGATATTGGTATAATTTGCAGAGGGGAAGGGAAAAAACAAAATGTTTAAATAGGGATTCAGATGGACCCATTGCAAAAATGAGATGTACAAGACACCATATAGGTTGAAAAATGACCATTACAATTTAGGTTGGGGGGGGGCATGTAATTGTGGAGGTGGGAGGGAAGGGATGGTAGGGGAAAAACAAAGGATGAGGCAAAAATGCTTGATAAGAAATGTACTCATGTACTTATGTAACTGTAACCCCCCTGTACAGCATTTTCACAATAAAAAACATTTAAAAAATACCACTTTCATGATTTTCCTTGACAGAGAATTTCTGTGACAGATAATTCTTGTCATGGAAATAAACTGAGGAGGGAGGGGAGACTGAATTCCTTTTCTGCATTAAAACAACAAAGATCATTTTAGTTGCTTTGAAGAAAGCGTTGAACTCCCCAGTGATATATTTCTGATAAGTCAAACATAATGCGTAAAAAGATTAAAGTGGTTTCTATGTTACCAAATATGCACTATTGTTTAACACCTGCTAAGAAATCCTACTGCTATATAGAATGATGCAATACATAATGCCTTACAGTCCAATATATATTCCCCATTTTATTTGGATTTTATCAAAAAGTACTAAAAAAATATGTGGGATGCTCTCATAATAAAGGATATATTTTTTTAATTTAATTTTTTTTATTTGTGAAGATACTGTACAGAGGGGTTACAATTACATGGGCAGGATAATGCATACATTTCTTACCAAGCATTGCAGCCT
>NW_012282472.1:0-1005 GCF_000151885.1 Dipodomys ordii
TCATCAAAGGTGCCCTGTGCTGTGTGTCCCCGCAGCCACGCAGGGGTGGGGCAGGGGGCAGGGGGAGGTATCTGCAAGACGGGTGAATTCGGTCACCCTGACTTTACAATAGCGATAATTAGTACCTAAGCCCAGGCCCTTTTATCTCAGGTGCTCAGAGGCTTTGGAGTCGTTAGCCGGTTAATTTGCCCGCCTCAAGCTGTAGCAAAGTCAGAAGGTCAAGGGCGAGGCCGGTGACTAACACAGTTGGGGGGGGGGGGAAGGCCACCCAACCCAGAAAGAAAGAATATTCCACCACTGGCTAGGCTGTGTGTGTGTGTGTGTGTGTGTGTGTGTGTGCACGCATGTGTGTCTAGAACCAGGACTCAAACTCACCCTCTAATTCCTTTCATTCATTGGCTGGCGCTCCACCCCCCGAGCCACGCCTCCCAACCAAAAGCACACAGAGAACCTGGAATCCTCCAAAAACAAAATCTAGCCGGGTGCTGGCGGCTCACACCCATCATCCCAGCTACTCAGGAGATCTGAGGATCGGTGGTTCAAAACCACCCCAGAGAAGGAAAGTCTGTGAGACCAGAAGTAGAGATTGGCCCAAGTGGTAGAGCACCAGCCTGGAGCAAAAGAAGCTCAGAGACAGCATGTAGGCCCTGAGTTCAAACCCCAAGACCAGCACCCAAAATAAGTGGAATCTCACCTGTAACCTATAAACCTAATCAAGGAGATAAGATCCAAGCTCATGAAACACAGTAATAAATCTCTTTTCCATTATTGCCTGTTTCTATTTATTATTACTCAATGCCATTGGTAGATTAACAAATAGCCTAAGTAGAAAAATTGGATTTTTCTTTTATTTTTTGTTTTTTTTGGGGGGAGGGGGTCCGGTCATGGGGCCTGCACTCTGGGCCTGGGTGCTGTCCCTCAGCTCTTCAGCCCAAGGCTAGCGCTCTACCACTTGAGCCACAGCGCCACTTCCGGCTTTTTTCTTTTTGCTTATGTGGTGCTGAG
>NW_012282473.1:0-1724 GCF_000151885.1 Dipodomys ordii
CTCTTCTCCTCTCCTCTTCTCTCTTCCCTTCCCCGTCCTTCCCCTTCCCTGCCCCTTTCCCTCCCTTTTTAGTGGTATTGGGGCTTGAAGTCAGGGCTTCACACTTGCTAGGCAGGCACTCTGCCCTTTGAACCAGTGAATTTTTTCCCCCACAGCCTCTTCAGGGCATGAGTCTGCTGAAGGGATCTGGTGTAC
The DNA here is from genome assembly GCF_000151885.1 of Dipodomys ordii. NCBI lineage: Eukaryota > Metazoa > Chordata > Mammalia > Rodentia > Heteromyidae > Dipodomys > Dipodomys ordii. The sequence continues at coordinate 196 of NW_012282473.1, forward strand.
ATCTACTATGGCAGATTTTCCCCAAAAGATGACTTTGAAGATATCCTCCTCTTTCTCTGTGCACACATTGCTTTATCTATAGAAATGAAGTCTTTCCCTCTCCTTGAAATCTGGGTTTAGTGACTGTGTTTAGCCAGTGGAATGTGGCAGAAATGACATCATGCCATGTGTGGGAAAAGCCCTTAAGAGATGTGATGGTTTCTGTTGTCATTTGGCCACCATCCACTACTAAGATATAGACTATCATTTTGGAGCAGGAGGACACATGTAGTTGGCCTATAGGAAAAAAAATAGACGCCATAGAATTCAATAAAAGAGACAGCTAGAAAACAATTGAAGCCTCTCATCTGTCAGTCAGCCCAACCGAGGTGCAAATTCTTGAGCAAAGCCTTTGTGAATGAATGACCTCAATCAGACATGATGTGGAACAGAAGAATCCTGAGCCAAATGTGCTTCAATCTGTTCTGAAGTAGATTGTCATATAGGAAAAGGTGGTGACAAATTCACCTTGTCTCATCTGCTCATCCTCTGCTGATTCCTACCTTCCTCATCGGGCTTGTATTGTCACAATAGTATCACAGTAACATAATTTCATTCTTGTACTGGAAATCAGCCTGGCCTGCTGTGCAGTCCACCTTAATTCCTGGAAACCACAGCACATGGTATGCATACAGAAGCCTCACTCCAGCATAGTTCTAGGAAAATGGTGACAGTTATTTAAGCTTCAAAGATAGGTCAATCGGAGATCCCATCATGGCCCCATAGCCTCCAAGCTGCTAAGAAGCCATGGAATTATCTACATCTGTGAGTCTCAGTTTCCTCTTCTATAAATGGGGATAACCATTCTTACTTTACTAGGCTCTTGTGCAAGCCAGAGGTAGCATGTGTTTGTGTGACGTGTCTGGTACAGAGATGAAAAACAGTAAGCCCCAACAAAATTCACCTTCACTGGTTGCCTGATTCCGGTTTTATCACACTTCTGGAAGCCATGGCATGGTGAGTCAACCACAAGGAGATCTGCGAGATGTGAGAGGACCTTGGACGATGACTCCCAGGAAGTCCTTTCAGAGCTTTTGTTGTAGCAACAAGCAAACAGCCAGCAGCCCACTCACGGGAAGTCCGGCACTCTGTGCTTGAAGCAAGGCTCCTGCACAATAGGGGTCTGTGTCCTCACCACCATTGCAGTGACACGTGGCTGTGAAACACTCACTCATAGCCTTGAGGAGAGTCTTCCCATCTGTTCCTCTAGGACAGACTCCAAATTTATAAATAACTTTCTTTGGGGAATGTGGAGGGAAATGAAAGTGGATTGTTCATCCTAGGTGATTTTCTTACCTCAAAACATCACCTTCACCTTAATGAATCCAGGGTAGTATCCCTGTGCATAACAAGTTAAAACTGAGTGCTGGCTGGAGTTCCATTTCCTAACAAATGTGGCAACGTCATTCTTTCTGATGGAGGCATAGAATTCCATTGTGTATATATACACCACATTTTCTTGATCCATTCATCTACTGAGGGGCATCTGG
>NW_012282474.1:0-3173 GCF_000151885.1 Dipodomys ordii
TCGCCGCCGGCCCGCGACGCTCACTCCCTCTCAGCCCCTCACAACACGCCGGCCGCGGGAGGAAGGGGGCGGTCCGAGCTCCCGAGGCGTGGGGTGGGCTGTTTATTTGGAAGGAGGAGGGACGCGCCGCAGGAGCGAGCTGACTGGCCCGGATCCTCCGACCCGCCACAGTGGCAGCACCGGGAAGGCGGGGAGAGGGAAAGGAGGAGGGAGGGATCGGGACGTCGGACTCGGTCCCGCGCCGGAGGCTGTGGCGAGGGGGCGGCGGCGGCGGCGGCTGAGTCCGCGGAGGGGCGGGGCCAGAGGGGCGGGGCACGGCGGTGGGCGGGGCTTTTGAGGGGCGGCGCCAGCGCCCCTCGTCAGTCTCCGCTGCCTTCGCGCCGGCCTCCCGAGGGAAGCCGGGAAGGAGTCGGGAAGGCTCGGGAATCTCCGGCTTGGGCCCGGGAAGGTCCCACAGGCCCGGGTGGCTGGAGGTCCTGAGACCTGAGATTTTTCTTCTCCCGCTTGCAGGGCGAGGTCTGAGCACTTGTGACCCGAGCTCACCTACCTGGCTACCTGTGCTAGTGGAGCGGATACGAAGATCGGGGCTGGCAAGATGGGAGGCGGGGAATGAAGGCACTCCTCCAACCAGTTCTGAGAGCTTTTAGCCTATTAATTATTACCACATCCCTGATCATCTTAATACCGGATGTTCCTAAGAGCTTTGCAGTTTGTGCGATTGAGTCACACCCCCGTTTTGAGGCTGGTGATGGAGGTAGGGAAAATTGTCTCCTTTCCATCAATGATCCTGAACTTCCTCAAGTACCGAAACAAACAAAAAAAATGTGACCCATCCAGATCGCTGGAGGCCAGGGCGCATTCTCTCTCTACACTCTGCTGCCTGAGTAGCACTTCATTGCTTCTCAGCCTCTTGCACTTAGAGATGTATGCAATAAGTATTCTCTCCTATTTCTCTCAAGACTGTAAATAACCAGAACTGCATACACTTTCTCAAGGATCAATGTCATATTTTGTATTTTTTTAATGGGGAAGCGGGAATATTAGGTCTTGTTACATGCATGAGCTGGATTCTAGTGCCGTGACTTTATTTCTTTGGCTTCCCAACTCTAACATCTGTGAAAGAAGGGAATGTTTTCCATCAGTGGTTCTCAACTAGAAGCCCATTTTTGCTTTTCCCCCACCCCCACTCCCATATTTCTCGATGTCTGGAGACATTTTTATTGTTACAGCTAGGAGTTGCTGCTGACATCTGTGGAATAGAGACTAAGAGGGCTGCTCAATCTCCTGCCTTGCACAGGACAACCCCCCCCCCCAAGAAAGAGTTAACTTGCCTAGAATGGCAGTAGTTCAGAGATTGAGAAACCCTGGGCTTGATGATTTATTTCTAAGTTCATTTGCAACCAGTCCTTGACTTGGTCTTTGAACTTGCATTAAGTTGCCAGAACTAAAACAGTACAGAAGTTTCAGAGTCAGGGAGCCTAGGCTTCCCTACTTATTGTGAAGTTAATGTTGGACCAGTGGTGACCAAGAGTTCCCTTACAGAAAGTGTTTCAGGGCTTGGAAAATAATAGGAAAGGACTGGATGACTTACCTTAAACCTGGATTTTTTTTCTTAGTGAGCTGCAATATAATACTTATTTAGCTCAACCATGCGTAAGTCATAATGCCTTCTGGACACTTAACCTCTCTATCCTTCAGTTTCTTCACTGGAAAATTAGAATAATAATAGCATCTTCCTGAAATGATTATTATAAGGAGCAAACATTAAGAACTTTGATCAGAACAGGGTGATAGTGGTTCACAAAGTTAGCCACTAGATAGAAAAAAAAAAAAAACCATGAAACTCCATTTCCAATTAACCAGTAAAAAGCTAGAGGTGTGGCTTGAGTGGTAGAGTGCCAGCCAAGCAGGTACACTGAGCAAGCATGAGGCCCTGAATTCAAATGCCCCTTGAAGACTATATTCAAAGTTGATGGGGAAATGATTGGATCATGAGGGCTCTGACCTAATCTATGCTATAATCATTGATAAATTAATAATTGAAAGCATTATTGGTACTTGGAGGACGTTGTGAAACATAAGGCCTGATTGGAGAGAGTGGGCTACTAGGAGCATTTCTTAGAAGTGTCCCTGGCCTCTTCCTCAGGCTCTGTCTCCAGCCCACCAGAAGATGAGCTACTTTATTCTATCACATTCCCTCTGCCAGGACGTTCTACCTCACCATCCTCAGACTTAGAACCCATTGGGCCAAATGACTATAAGTCAAAACAGTGAGCCGAAGTAAATCCTTCCTTCCTTAGATTATTTTCTCAGGTATTTTGTCACAAGCACAATAAAGAACTAGCAAAATCAGAATGGCCTGTGGTAAGCGTTCATACATTAATATTAATATTAAATCGTACCGTTATCATCTCATTCACATTGCAAATGAGAATGATAAAGTACTTGTCAAGATGAATCATTATTATGATTAATGTTTCTTATAAGGTGACTTGGGTAGGACTGCTTACAATTTAGATGGAACAAAGTTCCTCAAGCTACCCTTTCATTTATTTATTTATTTACTTATTTTTACTGGTCATGGGGCTTGAACTCTGGGCCTGGTGCTGTCCCTTAGCTTTTCAGCTCAAGGCTAGCACTCTACCACTTGAGCCACAGCGCCACTTCCAGCGTTTTTGTTTCTGCTTATGTGGTGCTACGGAATCAAACCCAGGGTCTCATGCATGCAAGGCAAGCACTCTACCACTGAGCCACCTTCCCAGCCCCTCAAGCTACCCTTTATATAACCACTAACACTTAGCAATTTATTTCCACTGACTTATATTCCTCATTTGTAAAATGACAATAATAATCACAATGTTGTTCTGAGCATTAAATGAGATCTAATAAAACACTTAGTAGAATGCCTAACATAGTAACAGCCTGGTAAGTAGTAATTATTTATTTTCTAAGCTATCAGTGATAGAAAGCTATGGATTAGAGGCCCTTGGGGTTGGAAAGAGAAATTTATCTTTTAATATTACAGTATTATTTCTACAACCAAAATTTTAAGTCCACACACTTGCAAGCTTATCCCCCCCCCTTTTTTATTGTGAAAATACTGTACAGAGGGGTTACAATTACATGGGCAAGATAATGAGTACATTTCTTATCAAGCATTGTAGCCTCCTCCT
>NW_012282475.1:0-4253 GCF_000151885.1 Dipodomys ordii
TGGTTCAAAGCCAGCCCAGGCAGGAAAGTCTGTGAGACTCTTATCTCCAATAAACCACTAGAAAACCGGAAGTGGCACTGTGGCTCAAGTGGTAGAGCACTTGCTGGCTTTGAGCTGAAGAGCTCAAGGACATTGCCCAAGCCCAGAGTTCAAGCCCCACAACCAAGAAAAAAAAAAGGTTAGTCATTTGTACTTTTATGTTTGGGAATGGTGTGATTACATTGCTTAGTAAATTATTTTATGTAAAGAGCTATTATCATGAAGGTTCAGTAATTCTTTAAATTATCCACTTTGTTATAATTTTGTACTGTCATTTACTCAGCTGTGATTCCTTTGATTGATATCTATGTATCTAATTTCTTCAGTCATTGTCTTACCTATGCATTCTTACCCTCATGAAGTTATTACATATTCATTTAAGCTTTATCTTTCCATCTATCGATTACAGATAATTACTTTAAAACCTCTTCATGTCACCATAGCTACTTGAGGAAGAGGGAGTTGGGCCAACCTCATCTCCACTCCAGTCTATTTTCTTAAGCCTTGAGGGCCTATTTTGTAATAATTAGATAATATTCTTGCTATTTCTCAGGACCCATTATTTAGCTTGGGCGCTAATCTTGACTCTCTTGGGTTAATTTCTACATTTTTAGCTTTGAATATGGACTCTTCTTTTTGATAATCCCTTTAGATTGATAACTGAGGTGTTTTTTTTCATAGGTTGTAGGATTTGAACTCTGGGCCTGGGTGCTGTCCTTGCACTCTTCAACTCAAGGTGAACACTCTACCACCTAAGCCACAGTGCCACTTCTGGTTTTCTGGTGGTCAATTGGAGATAAGAGTTTCACAGACTTTCCTGCCCGGGCTGGGCTTTGAACTGCACCTCCTCAAATTTCAGCCTCCTGAGTAGCCAGGATTACAGGCATGAGCCACCGGGGCCCAGCAATAACTGAGTTTTGCATTCCTCTTGGCCTTTTGGTTGGACTCCTCCTCATTTTGTCCATGAATCTCTATCCACTTTCACATAGTCTACTTTTTTGAGAATCATAGAAATTATTACAAAGTGGGAGAGAATTAGACACCTTGCTCAAATAATTTCCAAGTTCTGAAATCTACCCATGCGCAATAACATAGAAAGGCTGTTGCTTACAAATCAAATCCTGGTTGGTGTGCATATTATTCTCACGTAAGTAGCCAATTTCCTCTAGAAAGCAAAGTGTGTGATGATACATACATGCCAGAATTTATATGATGATTAATCAGAATATGAATTAAATGTTTTGGTGATGCATACCATGGAGACATATAATATACCATTTATTAGGATGATGATGATCATCATCAGTATCAGCATCATCTTTTCAATACTATTAGTATAATTACTTATCTATCATTGCTATTTTTCACAATGAGCCCAAGTTTTGAACCAACTCTAAAACTTTCGTGGCATGCTCACAAAATCCAGGTTCTCTGTGCTGAGTAGTAGTTCTACACCATCATCTGCAATTAAGTGCTCATAGCTCTCTGTAGAGGCAGCCGTTTTCTTTCGATGAAGTAAGTTTATTCTCAGGAAACTGAGAGAAATAAGTTCTTTTTGCTTGGATTTTTTAAAAAGTGACTATTTGCTAAGAATCAGAAGGCAGAGTACAGTAATTCAAGAATTGTTGAATGGGAGAAGATGAAAATTACATTAGGGACAAAATGCTAGGTAGGTATGTGACATGGGCAGATCTTATCATTGAGCAGAAATGTGGAATAGTTAATCCTTGAAGGGCAACTAAGTGGAAGTCTGATTAATTTTTACAAAATTGATGTGCATTTTTCTCCTGAACACTACTCACAACAAGCAGGTGATTCATTATCCTTTAGCTCAGTGTCTGAAGTTTAGGATTTTTTTTTAATTGACAGAAAAAAAAACTAGTATCCTTCAGGAGGCAGTAAGCTTTCAACTCCTGACATCAAGTTGGTAACTGTTGCCTATATATCGTGTTCAGTTGAATCAGTGATTAAATGCAGTGCCTTCTCAATTCTCAGTGTCATACTAGGCAATGCCTTACCACAATGCATTCTGCCTGACTGAAGCTTTTTGCTGGGCTCTCCTCTCCCCTGTCCATGCGCCACTATTGAGCCCATGATCTGGGGGCCATCTTTTTCCTCTCTCCTGTTATAGCTTTCACATTTTAAGAGTCTACAAATAAATGCAATCACGGGATATTTCAATCTGTGCATGTTTGTTTTTCTTAGGTAATGCTTTTTAGATTCATCCATGTTGAAACTAACAGACTTTTCTCATTTATTCTGCTGTGTTTATCTGCCACAAATCTGATATGTGTTCAATTGTGGATGCTTTAGTTGATTCTGTGTCTTGGCAATGAACAGGAAAATGGCTAATGTCCCCTCCATATATTGAGTTCAATTTGCTAATTCAATTTTACAGTGTGTGTGTGTGTGTTTGTGTGTGTTTCCATTCCATTTTCCAAAATGGCAGTAGTAGTTTATGATATCACTGACAGCATACAAAATGTCTTTTATACCCAAGGCATGGGAAAATATTGCATCTATGCAAGCAAAAAGACCTCAACTGAAGCCCTGGCTGGGAGGCCTTGCAGAGGCTCTGGAAAGGGCCTCAGAAGGTACTTCCGTCCTCCAAGCAGGGGAACCTGAACCACAATTTTAATTTCAATTTCTGCCTGAAAATTGCCATGCACTGACTGCACCAAGGCTGGTTTGAGGAATGCATTTTCCCCAATGGAGATGATCAGCTAAAGTCTTGTAAATGTCTGTGGTCAAGCCTAAACCATCACTTGAAATTTTGTCTTGGGGTCAAGACTCTCTTGCTGGTGTTAGAAAGAATGATGATGTACCATTCATAAGGCAATGGAAAGACCTGGAAAAAAGGTTATATTAAGTGAAGTAAACCAGACCCAGAGTAATAAGGCGTGCAAGGTTTCCTTCATTTGTGGCAGACAGAATGTACCTATAAATCTGTAAGAAAACAAATTGGACATTATACAAGTGGTCACAACTGAATTAACTGAAGTATGATAGACTCTATGGAGAGACTCAATAGTACAATCTTTTAGAAAGACTAGTTCAAAGCCCAACACAAATCAACACCAGGAAATGGGTACATCCAAGAGGATGTGCCCAAGAGGGGATGGAGCCAAGAGGAAAGGAGTAGACAATTGAAAGGAGGAAGTGAGGAGAATGCAGTCATGAATTCATTGTATAAAACACAAAATGAAGAAAGGTAAAAAAAAAAAAAAGGATGGGTTGAAGGGCAGTGAGAATGTTGAAAGGGTGACCTTGATCTAGATACATTATGTGTATAAATGGCTTTGTTAAAGGGCACCTCCTGGGCTGGGAAGATGGCTCAGTGGTAGAGCACTTGCCTTGCATGCATGCGGCCCTGGGTTTGATTCCTCAGCACCACATAAGCAGAAAAAGCTGGGAGTGTCGCTGTGGCTCAAGTGGTAGAGCACTAGCCTTGAGCTGAAGAGCTGAGGGACAGCACCCAGGCCCAGAGTTCAGGCCCCACAACTGACAAACAAAACAAAACAAAACAAAGGCACCTCCTTTGTACAACTACTCAAAGATACAAAAAATAAAAAAAAATAAACAACAAGCAAACCAGACCAAAATACCAATATATACCATACATCAGGTTAATTTGTAAAATTCCTTGCTGTCAGAAATAGCTTCTTTCATGTGGAAAAAAAAAGCATTTCTCACTTGTGGATAGACATAAAAAAATTAAAAAAATTAAAATGGTAGTGATAGATAAGGAAGCACATCTGTCATGAAATACTGGATCCTGACCTCATTTACCATAAAATGTTCAAGGAACTGTGATGGAATCAAGACCAGGCTTGGAAATAGAATTGGCACACTAAGGTCCAAGTATCAACTTTTTTTAGTGCTATGGGTGACTCCTGGTAATTGGAGTAATTGGGGATTTTTGGTGAATTTTTTATTTTACCCTTAGTTTAAGGAAAGGTAGAAGAAACAAGGGCTATTTTCCCCTCTAGATAGAAGTGGTATTAGCATATGCTGAACATTTCAGTCTAGACAGAAATTGAGTTGTGGATAGAAAATAAGTCTTTTGGGGAAGTGGTGAGGGGGTGGGGATGGGGGTGGGGAGATGGAAGGGATGGTAAGAGGAAACAAAGGAGGAGGCAACAATGCTTGATAAGAAATGTACTCATTACCTTGCTCATGTAATTGTAACCCCTCTGTACGGTATTTTCACAATA
>NW_012282476.1:0-7766 GCF_000151885.1 Dipodomys ordii
GAAGGGATGGGAAGGGGAAACAAAGGAGGAGGCTACAATGCTTGATAAGAAATGTACTCATTATCTTGCCCATGTAATTGTAACCCCTTTGTACAGTATTTTCACAATAAAGAAAAAACAAAACAAAACAAAGACAAAGGATGAATCAATGCAATAGCAATACTCACAAGACAACATGTTGGAAATGAACTTTACAACTTAGGTGGGAGGGAATAGATGGCAGGGAAAATGGGAGAAAACAAATGAGGGAATAACAGTGTTCAACAAGAAATGTACTCATTCACATATGCAACTGTAACCCCTCTGTACATCACCTTGACAATAAAATTAAATTAAAAATAAATAAAGTAAAATTTATCAAAAGGAAAAGGAAATAATAGGCTTTTTCTTTGTTGTTCTTTTCTTCTTTGTTTATCTGTCTTTGGGAGAATGAGGGGGACACAGAAATAATGGGACAAAGGGTGAACAAATGCAGTAGTGGTATTCACTAGACACTATGATGAAAAGAAACTGCACAACTTGTGGGTGGGAATGGAAGGGAAAAACCGGGAGAGAGAGAGAAACAGAAGGGGGGACATTGTCAAAAAGAAATGTATTCATTACATGACTTAAGTAACTGTAACCCCTCTGAACATCACCGTTGTAATAACAATTTTTTTAAAAAGGAAAAATATGAAGGGAAAACCCAGCAACATTCTCTATTTCAAAGTTTAAAAAAAAACATCATGCACTAAAAATGTTCCAAATTTTCCCAGGCTTTTAGAGAAAATGATGTCTTTACTGGCTGGAATTTTGCTTTTGTGACTCATCAGTTATAGTATTAATTGTATTTGTTTTTCAAAACCTGTGGTTTTTCAAAAGATATTTTATAGTAAAATATCAAGCTGGGTGTTCTTAACCTACTTGGTTAGAATGACCTTCTAAAAGTGCAGGTGTTTCTCCATGACAGAGAAACAAGATCCTTTTAATTTGACAGACTTTTATTGCAAAATGTTTTACACTTTTACTGTAGTTGGATTAATAATCCAACATTTGATTGACAATAGGAAAATTAGAAGCAGCCAAGAAGAGAGAAGGTCATTATATTTCCAATTCTAAAGTGAAGGTAGAAGAAACAAACCTAATGAAGGTGGGAGAAATGCATTATGGGAATACAAAGATGATTAGCAGGTGGAATGTCTGATTTACAACCATAGAGAAGAAGGTGTGGATCTTCACAGAGGTATTTGGGGAAGGCATTCATTTCCTTTCCTTCTTCCTTCAATAGGCTTTTGTTTCTTCTTTCCTCAGGTAAGATCATATGCCAGAAACCCACAGTTGAAAAATGATTCTGGATTTTCAAGTATTATGTATTTTATGCAAGTATTGAGTAATACCCTTTCTTCTTTCAATGTCTCCTACTCTGCTGAACATCTCAAAATCAATATTTTTGGGTATCATTCATTAATTATAAAGCTTCAAAGATTTGTGTTCATCAAAATAGCTTTAAGAGCCAGCCACCAATGGCTCATGCTTTTCAGAAGGCTGAGATCTGAGCATTGCAGCTCAAAGTTATCCTGGGAAGGAAAAACTCACAAGATTCTTTTCTTTTTTTAATGTTTTTTTTATTGTGAAAATACTGTACAGAGGGGTTACAATTACATGAGCAAGATAATGAGTACATTTCTTATCAAGCATTGTTGCCTCCTCCTTTGTTTTCCCTTACCATTCCCTCCTCCCCACCAAAATTGTAAAGCTCGTTTTTCTACATAACATCTATACATCTCATTGTTGCAATGGGTCCACCTGTATCCCTATTTAAATGATTTGTCTTTTCCCTTCCCCTCCACAAATTATACCAACATCAAATACAGGGAAAACAGGGCTTATACCGTAGGGGAGGGACATAAAGCAACAATACAAGCACCTTATAAATATGTTAGAAACAGTAGCAAGAAAGAAAAACCATTTGAGTCCTTATCTTGGGGTTCATTTCGTCTAACATCAACTTGTCTAACCATTTCTGCTTGTTTCAGACATATACTAGTTATTGCAAATAAGTGAAACCATGGGACCTATGTTTCTTTGGGCCTGGCTTACTTCACTTAATCGAATTTTGTCCAAGTCTTTCCATTTCCTAACAAATGGGACAATGTCATTCTTTCTGATGGAGGCATAGAATTCCATTGTGTATATATACCACATTTTCTTGATCCATTCATTTACTGAGGGGCATCTGGGTTGTTTCCATATCTTAGCTATGGTAAATAATGTTGCAATAAACATAGTTGTGCTGGTAGCTTTAGTATGGTCTTGTTTGTGATCATTTGGGTAAATGCCCAAAAGTGGCATTTATAGATCATAGAGGAGGAGCTCTATGTGGAGTCTTTTGAGGAGCCTCCATACTACTTTCCAAAGTGGTTGAACAAGTTTACACTCCCACCAATGCAGTAAGGTTCCCTTCTGTCCACATCCCCTCCAGCATCTGTTGTTATTAGAGTTCTTGATTATAGCCATTTTAACTGGGGTGAGGTGGTATCTCAGTGTTGTTTTGATTTGCATTTCTTTTATGGCTAGGGAGGTTGAGCATTTCTTCACGTGTCTATTGGCCATAGGCCGAAATTTTCTTAATCGAGACCCAGAAACACAACAAATCAAAGAAAGTTTGAACAAATGGGATTACAAGAAGTTGCAGAGCTTCTGCATGGCGAAGGACATACCTAGCAAGATCAATAGAAAGCCCACACATTGGGAGATCTTCACTAGCCATACAACAGACAAGGGTCTCATATCTAAAATATACCTGGAACTCAAAAAATTAAATCCCCAACAACAAATCCTCAAAGAAACAACTGCCCAATAAATAAGTGGGCTAAAGACTTAAAGAGAAACTTCTCTGAAAAGGAAAGAAGGATGGCTCACAAGATTCTTATCCCCAATTAGCCACCAAAAAAAGCCAGAAGTGGAGATGTGGCTCAAGTGTTAGAGTGCTAGTCTTGAACACAAAGGCTCAGGGATACAACATGGGCCCTTCGTTCAAGCCTCAAGAACAGCAAAAAATAAAAACTTTAAGATTCTGGCCAGGCACCAGTGGCTCATGCCTGTAATCCTAGGTACTCAGGAGTCTAAGATCTGAGGATCACCATTCAAAGCCAGCCTGGGCAGGACAGTCCATGAGACTCTTATTTCCAATAACCACCAGAAAACTGGAAGTGGCGCTGTGGTTCAAGTAGAAGAGTACTAGCATTGAGCTGAGGAGCTCAGGGACAGTGCTGAGGCCCAGAGTTCAAGCTCCACAATGGACAAAAAAAGAAAAAGATTCAGGATTAAATGTGATTTTTTTTCATTTAAAAATAAACCATTCAAAATAAAATAAAATTTTTAAAAAAATAAAAAAATAAAAATAAAAATAAACCATTCAACTTAGCTTTACTGGAAGAGGTTCCTATACTCAGTATTGGGATGTGTTAGGATTAAGATTTTTCTAGCAATATTATATTTTCAGATCTGCATCTAATCAATTGCTGTTAAGCAGAATTTTAATAAAGTAAGTAATATACATAGTAAAAAGGCTAAATAAGTTCCACTACAGAAAATCAGCATGTAGAAAAAGAAAGTTCCTACAAACGACTTTTCTGCTTCTTCCTGCTAAACAGATTTAGATAGTATTTGTTTTCATAAATGTTGTTGCAGTAGTGATGATTAAGATGCAGATTTGTGAAGACTAGTGTTTTTTAATAAAATAATTTAAACTTATTTATAGCCCCTCCCCCAATTTCAACTGCTCATTATCTTATGGCATGTTCTACATGAAGATAAATTTGTTGGACCAAGGCAAAGACTATGAATTGTGTTGCATTTCCTTCCTTTAAAAATAATGTCTTCTCTACTTTAAGAGACCATTTTCCTACCCTTCGTTTAGTTGTTCTCTTATTAGTCTAGGATGTATTGTAGATTCAGCTACAAGAGCAGCTGAGGGCACTTGTAGTGTTATTAGATGTTCAGCCAATTGGTGGTTACAAGGACTATACCTCTTGAATGATTTTTCTACCTACCTCACATTTTTGGGGAAAAAGTGCTGGAAAAGCAAAAAGAAATCAGGTCTGGAGCTTCAGCAGGCAATAATGGTTGCCATGAGGTGAGAGAGCTTCTCCTTCTCAAAGTTGTCTTCTGTAAGCACATTGTGGATAGCAAACGTTCTGATCCACATCAGATCCTTCTCAAAGAGAAGGCCACATATTTAGGTTCCCAATTCCAGACATTCTTTCTTCAATGTCTTCTGAAGTTGATTCTGGTACTAGACCAGAAAAGATTGTGGGTTCAAACTAGGAGGAAGTAATTAGGCGTTGATGGACTGTACGGTCTACTGGCATGATGGAGGAGGAGGACCAAGGATCTAAGATCATAGGTCCAAAACTCAGTCTGGCAGACCACCCACACCACCAGTCTCTGACAAGCCTCAGGAAAATGCTACTGCAGGCAACCTCAAGCCAAGAAACAAACTCAACTAAGCATGGTTTCTTTTAATAGCAAACCTCCGTCTTTCTCTCCTAACACATGCACAAACCACACATACACATATGCACACACACACACACACACACACACACCCTCCTCAACTGGATACACAATTTATCATCTCTTCAATATCACCAAACCAATACAGCCCAATTTGTTGACAATATTGGTTTCAGAAAACAAGTATCATGGAGAAAAAAATTGTATCGCCCCAAGAGAAAGATAACAGAATGAACAAAAGCTTAAGCTTAACGTGCATAGATAAAGATATTTTTCATAGACTCATAAAGATAATATTATATAATCCAAAGTAGCATTGAAACAATCACTCTAAAGGAAATACACCATGATAAAATGACTTAAAAGATAATTGGAAATGTTCGCTTGGGTTTGTCATCATTAGGAACACTGCTTACAAATTTAACCTTCACACATAGCAACTTATTTAAAATATTACTTTATTAGATTAATAGCACCATTTGTTTTGTATAAGCATCAACACCATTTATAAGTACTTCCCCTGTATTGAAAGTCTTGTCATATACTGTATATTTTATTTTATATTATTTATTTATCTTTAAAAATTATTTATTTATGTACTCATTTTGTCAGTCATGAGGCTTGAACTCTGGGCCTGGGCACTGTCCCAGAGCTCTTCAGTTCAAGGTGAGCTTTCTACCACTTGAGCCACAGCACCATTTCTGGTTTTCTAGTAGTTAATTGGAGATAAGAGTCTCACAGACTTTCCTGCCTGGGCTGGCTTTGAACCGCAATCCTCATATTCAGCCTCCTGAGTAGCTAAGATTACAGGCATGAGCCACCAGTGCCCGGCTTTGCCTAGCTATTTTCTAATAATAAATGAAGTATTAAAAATATAAAGAGAACTGGTTTCTGCCAAGTCTCTTGCTCCTTTCACCAGAATATTCTTCCTTCCTGCTCATCATCCTTTGATGCACACTGAATTTCCTACAGACTGAAATTTTACTAATACTTACATACCATATCTGAGCATTCTGATTTAAGTGATCTGGGGTACAACCTGGGCGTTAGAATTTTTTAAAGTTCATCATAATTGGAAATCATTGATCTGAACATACACTTTGAATAGTTGCATAGTTGGGAATCGTCAATCTGAACATGTACTTTGAAATAAACATGAAAAATATTCTTGTTTTCTAAACAATAGCCTTAAAAATTGAAATAAAACATACAGCATTATAGCACAGTGTTTTAGAGTCAATTTAGAGCACTGCATATAATTAACCATGTTTTTTCATCAAGGATTTGTAAATGCAGTGAGCAGATGGTGTAGTTAGAAGACGCTCTAAAGGTAAATAAAAAAATGTTAATATTTCACTTTGAAGGCAGAGATGTGCTCAGATAAATATCACCAGCATGAACTAATTATAACAATATCATAGTTTTCTACATAAAAATATGCAAAGAAGAACTATAATATGTGGCAAAGAAGAACTATAATTCGTCCTAAGAACTTTCCAAATATCTTAAGCAATGCATTTGTCAGACTTAAGAAATTTTAATCTTAATTTAAGATAGCCATATTTCAGTTTGTTCTAGAAGTTTCTAGCAAAGACCTATCCACAGTGACTCCATTTTAAACACTGCAACATATTTGGAATGAACATGCAATAACTTTATATATTAGATTTATTGTCCAACCAAAAAAAATAAAGAAGCCACATAAAAGGAAGGAAAATCTGAGATCTGTAATGTGGTCACTACTAACTCAGCCAAAACTAATTCTTTGATATCTTTATGTTCTTAACATCTACATTATGTTTGGTCTCCAGTTATAGTAAGAGAGGTAATAGAGGAGACAGATGAGGAAAAATAGAGCAACAACAGCCCTCCCAAACCAGTATAACCAATTATTATAAAGTATCTTCATTAATCATGCTCGGACATAGTTTCACTTATTTTCAGTGGAGATTTTAGTGTGAGTGACTGAAGCTGCCATTCAAGTTGTTTTGTGATTCTTTAAAAATTTAGGACCAAAAAAGTTGTTAGACCTTGCTACTTAGATCTTAATTGAAGTCTCATTCCTACTGAGGTCCACTGAAGCCCAGAGGTATAAGGAATATAGAGGAATTCCCTCTTAAGACCTACAGATTCATTTCCATAGACACAAGTCACTGTCTACTCCAAACATAGTTAAATTTACATATTTTGTTACATTTGAACATGGTAATTGTTCTAAGTTATATGAATGACTTCAATACACTGTTCTGTAGAATTGCACTTCAGCCATAGAAATATTATCTTTCTCAATTGTCTAAATCAGTCTCTATATAGTGAAGTAAAACTTATTCTTTCATGATTTTGCACCAGACTTCAACTTCTAGTCACAACATGACTTAAATAGTTTGAAAATGAGCCTTCTCGCTTGTGCCAGCTCAGGGTGGCCTTTTCTGGAAGCCCACAAAAGATGGAATGTCTGAGATCCTTGGAGGTTTCTCTCTGGAGTTTTAAGACAGTCCACACTCCTCAAAGATGTTGCCAAATTCACCAAACTTTTCATAAGTCTGACCCAAATTGTAGACACTGCACAGGCCAATCACCAAGCCAAACTCATCTGGTTCAAATGTATAATTTCATTTGTAAAACTGGCTGCATCTGGCAAAAGGATCAGTAGACCTGACGGCTGGAATCTAGGATATGAGAACAGAATCAAGGGACAATCAAAGACCAGGAAGAAACTTGTAGTGAGCCTGAAGATCCAGAAAAGCTGAAGGAACAGAAACCAAGTGCTAGTTGGTGAAGATCATATACATATACATATAGATACATATATATGTATATATATATATATTTAGTCTATTTGGTTTGAGAAATATGAACAGACAGTGACTCAAGCTATTATCACCCAAGTATCTCACTGTTATTATAAACCAAAGTTAGGTTTCAAGCAGCAGAGACTAAGGAAGAAACATAATATGGCCATGATTCTAGAGACATGGCCCTGGAATTGGGGTAGTATTTGTAAGATATGTTAAATAGGTAGCTTGCATTAGGTGGCCAATAAAATGAACATCACATGCTATTCAGGCTGGAAAAGAATTTTATTTATTTATTTTTTTGGGGGGGTCCGATCGTGGGGCCTGAACTCTGGGCCTGAGCGCTGTCCCTCAGCTCTTCAGCTCAAGGCTAGCATTCTACCACTTGAGCCACAGCGCCACTTCCGGCTTTTTTCTTTTTGCTTATGTGGTGCTGAGGAATCGAACCCAGGGCCTCAGGCATGCAAGGCAAGC
>NW_012282477.1:0-3070 GCF_000151885.1 Dipodomys ordii
CCCCCCCCCCAAAGTTGTAAAGTTCATTTTCAACATAACGACTTGTACATCTCATTGTTGCAATGGGCCCACCTGTATCGAGAGACAGGTGCTTTATTTATTTTCACATTGTGGGAAGATTTTTCTTATTGTAGAAGGAGCTTATATGAAACAAGAGGATAGGGTAATTACATGATTATATTATGAAGAGCTCCCAGAAATTACTATGCTCCAGTTGCTTTATGTACATTATTCACTTGACATGTTTTGAGTGCTTTGTTTAGGTTAATTTTCATGTGATTCTGTAAGATTAGTACCATAACTCTTCCGGCTCAGAATATTGAAGTGAATTGCTACAAGAAATAGTAGGTCAGTTTGCATACTATTCATGATGCTTGTTAAAGACACCACTGCAATGGTAGAGGAAAAAACAAAAGAGGAGGTAATAATGCTCAATAGGAAATGTACTCATTACCTTACTCATGTAACTGTAACCCCTCTGTACACTATTTTTACAATAAAAAGTATTTTTAAAAAGAAAAAACTACACTGCAATTTCACAGTAAATCCTAGTATAGACAAGGTTTGATACATGCTCTCAATCAACACAACTGAAATGAAGTACTGAAATTCACAGACACAGCCCATCTATCCGAATATATGGAACAACTGGTTAGTAATCAGAATCATCATAATTTGGAACAGTTTGCCTAAGTGTGTGAGCTCCCTGCTATTGATAGAGTTGAAAGTGATGGAAAATAAGAATCAGACAAATGGAGAGAGGAAGGGTGGGTGAATGCAGTCACAATAGTCAATGTATGTATGTGAAAATGGAACAAAGTAAATTGAGGGGATGGGTGGAGATAAGTTAGATGGGGAGAATAATGAAAGGGGTGCCATTGATCAGTATGCATTGTACTCACAAACTGACATGTTGAATTGAGGCTCCTTTGTACAACTACTTAAAGATGATGATGATGATGATGATGAGGAGGAGGAGGAGGAGGAGGAGGAGGAGGAGGAGGAGAATGAAGATGATGATGATGATGATGATGATGATGATGATGATGATGATGATGATTGGGGACAGTCAAAGAGAATACAGTATCCTGTGATTCTGGAAATGTTTCTCTCTGTGATTGGGGAATATTTATTAATCATCACACATCCCAGGCCCTTCTATCCACTCTCAGACCTTCAGTTCCAGCACACTCTGGTCTGATTTTTCCTACTTATGCTATTATTTTCAATTCTTTACATTCCAGAAAGCAATAACTTAGCTGTCAGAAGAGGAATTCAAGAAATAATATCTTTCTTTTCAAATGGCTCCAGAAAAAATGTTGTGTGGAGAGTTTGTTCTCAGCTTCCTAAGTAGAAGTAAGTTAGCAGACTGACTTGATAATCCATATATTTTCCTAGTGTCCTAGATGAATTATTATTGTATCAGGTTATGAATATTCACAGGGAACTCTTTGTTTCTCTTTATTCCTAAGCATTACTGAGAGTTAGTAGATCCAAGGATGTATTTTTATAAATTCTCTGAAATAACTCCTCTTATTATTATAGATAATTTTACAAATATATACAGATATAGAGACCTATAGAATTCTGAACACAAAAAACAATATCAAAACCCAGTTAGCAATATTCACAAAGGTGATCTACTTTGACTCAAAAATGGTTTAAAAATGTAAAGACAAACCTTGTTGTGTAACTGTTGATGTTTAATGTAGAATTTTGTCATTAGGTCAAGCTCCATTGCATTAACCAGAGGAAATCTCCATGACTTCCTATTTCAGCTAGTTATAATGAAGAAATGCTTGACATTGTGATTGGACAAATCACTGGCACCTTTCCCAGGTTTTTTCCAGCCATGCCTACACAAGCATAGAGGTATATACATTTCCTGCACTGTAATTCAGGAAAATAGTATTAAAAAGCTCTAAAGACCTCATTCCTTTTCTCTTAAAGCCAGTATCAGGGCTTTAATTCAGTTTTTAATTTTCATTTCTCTTTTTCACTCACAGCTGGTGCTCTACCACATGAGTCATGCCTCCAGTCTGGCATTCTGCTGGTTAATTGAAGATTCAGTCTTGAGGACTTTTCAGAATGGGCTGGCTTCACAGTACAGTCCTCTGGTCTCAGCCTCTTTCATTTTTGATTAGTCCCATCCCTTCCTCTGTGGATATAGCCCTTGGCTCCATTTCTTACTTTGAGTACTTTCCGACTCCTCTTCCATGAGACTCTTAGTCATCAAAATTCCTTACTAAAATCCAAACTTGTTCTATAATGTGCAGCTACAGATTTCAGAAACATCTCATGCTAAGTCCACCTTGTATGACATTATAGTCTTAATGGTGCCTTGGGTATTAAGCCATAATCAACCACACTCACAATGCTGCAGACAAACTTGTGGCTATTCTCACTAATGGAATGTGTCCAGCAAGACTTTGGGCCAACCACGAGCAAGGTTAGGACAGTACATCAAAATGCACAGACAAAATGCTAATTGAAAATGAAATATACTGAATTTTAAAATTAGCTTTTCTTCATTTTTTTCCTAGGAATTTTACACTTTCACGTCTTCTTCTTTTTCCTTTTTTTTGGGGGGTGGTATTGAAGATCAAATCCAGAGCCTTACGCATATTAACAAGCACTCAACCACGGTTACATTCTCAGCACTGTTTCAGGTCTGATTGTCAAGTCTGTGATCTACTTTGAGTTGGTTTCATAGGTAGGGTGCGATTACAGCATAATTTTTTCTGCTCATGGGTATCCACTTTCCCTAACATCATTTATTTATTTATTTTAATTTAATTTAATTTAATTTGTGAACATACTGTACAGAGGGGTTACGATTACATGGGCAGGATAATGCATACATTTCTTACCAAGCATTGCAGCCTGCTCCTTTGTTTACCCTTCACATCCCTTCCCAGCCTCCCCCCTCCCCCCCACCCAATCCTTCCCCCTTCAACGACTTGTTTTTCCCCATCTCCTCCCCAAGTTATACTGACATCAAATATAGTGAAAGCAGGGGTTATACTGTGGGGGAGGGACATACAAAGCAACAAAGAAATAATCTTATAAA
>NW_012282478.1:0-1884 GCF_000151885.1 Dipodomys ordii
AAAACAGGTGGTTTGGGAGGGGTGAGTGAGAGTATTGAAAGGAATACCATTGACGAAGATGCAATGTATCCATAAAGAGCTTTGCTGATTGGCAAGTCCTTTGTAGAACTACTGAAAGATAATAAAACAGGTTTTAAAAGAGGAACTAAGTAGCAGTAATAAAAGACAGTCACTTAGGAGAGCCTCACAGAATAGAATAATAGAATATTACTTAATAGAATATTACAAAAGAAGAGAGGCAATATATCTGGCCTTCTTATTGGACATGTGTATGCTTTAAAGGGAATGTTGATTAAATAAATATAAGCTAAACATTCAAGGTATACGAATGAAACGACAGAAAAGTTCCTTGAGAGACATTTAATAATATAATGAGCATGCATTATGCATATTTGTATGCAAATATCTTATTTTTCCTAGACCATATCTACGAAAATCTTGCCTTCTGTTCTGAATGTAGCCTAAAGTTTGGAGGCAAGTCTGGTCATTACTGTTTGTGAAAGGTCAGTGCATTTATTTGATAGGACATCAGCCACCAATAGCCTTCAGTGGGAGGCATACATTACAGACAGATGACACACACCTCAATATGGTATCCTGTCAGACTCCTGGGCTTCCTGGAGAGAATGACTCCCCCAAAGGACCAGTTATACAACTCACTTTTGCATGTTGCAAAGAACATGTCAAGTAACATAAAAATTCCAGAAATCATCAATTAAACATGTCCATGAAAAGAAAAATGTAAACAAAGACAGAAAACAAGAAGAGTCAGGTCAACACATGAACCCCTGACCATTTCATCACTGAAGAGGAAGTCTATGTCACAGACATCTAAAAGCAAGGAGACAACTGTCTACAATACATAGTCAGGGCGGGGGCTTGGATACATTTTTTTTAATGTCCAAATGTAAGAAATTGAGTCCTACAAAAGAAGTGTGTTTTAAGAGACTACATCATATGTTTCAATGTATGCCAATAAATGCTTTACAAGTCATTTTTCTATCAACAAATGAATGGTTTTTTTTATATTGAGCTATGAAATCTTCTCCTTTAAAGAAAGGAAAAGAAATTTGAACAAACCTCAATTGAAAAAAGGATTTCTGAAAATCCACACTAAGATTTAGCATTTTCTTCAGGGATTATATTGCAAAGTCTGACTGCTAAAATTATCTTCAGGGATTACATTGCTAAGATGTCCTTCAGGGATTTTATGGTGAACTTATTGTAAGAAATCTTCTGTTCCATTAAGAAGACCTCCACATGCCCTAGTCCCTATCCTAATTAGCTTTTCCAGGTTTGTGGGAACCATGAATGTCCCCATTACAGAATAGAGAGGGCAACTTCCTGGGATCATGCCTTCTTTGTTTCATTAGTTCTGTGATTAAGTTATGAATAGATAGCACAGCCCACTCTACAGAGACAAGGAACTTGTAGTCATTTAATGCTGACCTCCTGACATAAACTCACACTCACTTTTCCACATTTGATTTACCTTCTTCTCACAACCTATTCATTCCTTTTCTCTCTTGGTCACGCATCAGACTAGCTTCTAATCTTAGGGTTGAAAACTTTAATTCTTTCATCTTTTCCCATCTTAAGGTTAAGCTGACATTTTCCCCATAACTGACAAAAAAATAGATGTATTCTCATTTGCTTTAAGCCTATTAAGTGTAGTCTCATTTTTAACTAATAGTAATAATCTATTCATTTTGCTTCTAGATATCTAAAGGAAAATAATACATTTTTCTCTTTCAAAAGAAGGTTTAAATACAATCATTTATTTTTTTTTGGGGGGGGGTCTGGTTGTGGGGCCTGAACTCTGGGCCTGGGCGCTGTCCCTCAGCTCTTCAGCTCAAGGCTAGCGCTCTACCACTTGAGCCACAG
>NW_012282479.1:0-1239 GCF_000151885.1 Dipodomys ordii
ACATAGTTGTGCTGGTAGCTTTAGTGTGGTCTTGTTTGTAAACATTTGGGTAAATGCCCAAAAGTGGGATTGCTGGGTCATAGGGGAGTTCTATGTGAAGCCCCAGCCCTCCTCTTTTATCTTAATTTTAGTAATTTTTTTCCTTGGTCTCACTAAAACTTTGCCAATTTTGTTTATCCTGTTGGCTATAAACTTGCTTCAACAGTAATCATTTATTTGCCTTTTAGGATTGATTTCTTCATCCCAGGAGTATCGGTGGTTGGTGGGTTTTCAATATGCTCTAGTCCCAGACTGCTAGAACAAGAGAGAATGATAGAACTGGCAGTGAAATATGCAAACCACCCTCCTGCTCTCTGGATTCATAATAAGGTAAGCAATTGCCATTTCAAATTCAGAGATTTGGTTCTCTCTGCCTCCCACAAGATTTGTGTCCAGTTTATTCCATCTGCCTAAAAATACCTGGTATTGGGTATTTAGAGTATTTACTTAACATTGAGGAGGTATAGAACCACCTGGGCTGGGATGTAGCTTAGTGGCAAAACACTTGCCTAGTAAGTGCAGCTTCCTTGGAAAAAAGAACAGCCACTTGTTTTGTCTTGTTCTATTTTATACTTTTATACTAAGTATACTTAGTGGTATAATGTGTGGGTTTGAACCCAGGGCCTCTTGCTTACTAGGAAAGTGCTCTGTTTCCTGAACCATACCTGCAGCCCTGCAGAGTCTTTTTAATGGATAAAGTATGATTCAAGAAGACTGAAATTCAGAATTTTTTTACTTAAATTTCAGTAAAATACTTTTGATTATTGAATATATTTTGCATTTTATGAAAGTTTTTGAAAAATGACTTTCATGTAGATGGTAAATAAATCATGTTATTTTACTTTAAATTATCCCAAATAAGGGAAATGAAATTGTGACCAGTATTTGGAGGGGAAACTATCTCCAGTTATGTAATACTGTTTGTGCCCAGAGGTGAGACAGCTCCATCCATGTTCTGTGTACCTCAGACTCTAGAGGAGATCTAGGTCCCCTTAGGTTTCGCTACACAGGGCCCAACACAAACCTTATATAAGCCACCTCTTGGAGCTACTCAACTCAAAGCAAACTTGTTGTCTTGAGTTTTTTTTTTTTTTTGGGTCCGGTCGTGGGGCTGGAACTCTGGGCCTGGGCGCTGTCCCTCAGCTCTTCAGCTCAAGGCTAGCACTCTACCACTTGAGCCACAGCGCCACTTCCGGCTTT
>NW_012282480.1:0-2963 GCF_000151885.1 Dipodomys ordii
GGAAGGAAGGAAGGAAGGAAGGAAGGAAGGAAGGAAGGAAGGAAGGAAGGAAGGAAGGAAGGAAGGGGGAGGGGAAGAGAAAGAAAGAAAGAAAGCAGAGAGGGAGGGAGGGCAGGAGGGCGGGCAGGCAGGCAGACCAGTTCTCAAAATCACCTAGGCTGGAAGTTCATGCCAATTGAATGGATGCAATGATGTTGGTATATATGGATAGTCGATCAGGATCAAAAGATAATGACTTAAGTAGATACTGAAGGAATTCTCCATAATGCAAATATACAATGTTTACACATTACTTTATGAGGTTTCAAGAACAGTTTTCTTCCAATCCTGCCATAATAAATTCACTGACATGTTTGACTTTATGATAATTTTGTCCAGTTGGTTTCCATAAGAAGTGTTATGTGCAGTTAACAAATGATTAGGGGTGGCTTTTCTTTTTCTGCTACCTATTTCTGTCCTCTATGGAACAGGATAATATATTTTTCTAAGTTCACACAAAGGTTTCTTTTGTAAAAGTACTGGAAATTTCTTTCATGTTCTTACTATTTCAGTTGTGGTTGTTTAAAGCTCGCCCCCCCCCTTGATCTGGAATTTATTTTTTATTTTGGTGCTCTGATTTTTAGAAATCATTTTTCCCAACTAATCTTGAGTATATTTGACCATCACAGATTTTAGTCATCGCGAGTCCTTTTATCACTCAGCCTCCAGTGGCGATGCTTCCCAAGACATGCATTCTCTCATTTACTTTAAATGAACATGGCCGAAATGTCTTTACAGTTTATATCAACAGAGGCAAGAAATCTCCTCTGGTAAACTACCAGTCGCAAGTCACAAACTGTTTTCCTCGCTGTGGTGGTCCCCCTGCCAACGCTGCATTAAATTTCTGTTGTCGTTTCTATCTGAGTTGATATAAGAAACTGTGGAATGAAAAATTGTATGAAGAATCAATTGCCTCTGGTAAAATCAAAGGATTTTAACAGCTTGCTAGATGAGACATTGAAAAGAAAAAGTGGAGCATACTCCAGCACTCTACCTTTCTCCCCGGAATCCTACCTTATGCCCCTCAGCATCTTGACTTTCTTCCCAGCATTCTACCATCTCCCATCATCCCACTCTCCCTCCAGCATGCTAACCTTCCAAGCCTCCTATCTTCTCAATATACTGATCTTGTCCCCTAGCATCCTATCCTCCTCAGCATCCTGACCTTCTCTCTGGCTTCCAACCCTTCTTTCCAGCATCCTGACCTTCTCTCCAGCATCTAAGCTTCTCCTCAGCATCCTGACCTTCACCCTTGGCGTCTTATCCTTTTCCTTAACATCTTGGCTTTTCCCCCAATATCGTGGTCTCCACAGCACCTGCTCCTATTCTAGATCCCAGTTTAGTAAAAGAAGTAGAAGTTTTCACAAATGGCTAAGGGCAAGAAAGGAGATTTCCTTCCTGTTTTCCAAGCTTGTGTATCTCCCCATCTCCCTTACTTTTCTCTTTGCCATCTCCTTCCCAAAATGGTGAGAGAAGTCTGACTCACAAAGGCTAAATACAAGCACACACCTGATCTCCCTGAGTAATGATACAATTGCTCTACAAGAAGCTCTAGTCTTAGAAAAGTCCTGGGATTGCCTTCCTCACTGTAAGCCTACAGAGTTTGAGGCCTCCGTATAAAATTAAATGTCCACATTCATGAGCCATTAACAGCATGAGTGGCACTGCATTGTGTCCCCACTTTATATTATCCCAAGGAGCTATAATGACAGCACATCCGTGGGGGACCCTGAGGTATTCCAGCTGAAATTGGGGGGGATATTGAACTGTTAATGCCTTCTTAAGAATGTAAAGGCCTTTATGGGAGGAAGATACTCCCCAATATAGTAAAACAATACACTTCTTGATCTAAAGAAAACAATTACACTAAAATTACACTTCCACACCTGGACTGCAATTGATTTGTTCAAATGCCTGTTTCCCACTAAACTATGAGCTCATGAAGGGCAGGCACCAAATTTATTTCCTCTATCTCTATTCTTTATTGTAGCCCAGGGGGCTATACCCCAGGGGGTATCATAGATCCTTCTAAATATTGTTATTACATAGTTCATGTTGATGGTAGGTCATCTACACTGACTAATTCATTGATTGACAGAACCAGACTCTGTACGGACTGAGCAACTGTGCAGTTTAGTAAGAATTCCACTACCCTAGATTCCATGCTCATGGCCATTTACACTAGGATTGATGAAGGTACTTTGCCAGCTAGTTTATAGCACCAACAGCTAAGGGAAAACCTCATGTAGTCTATAGTGAACAGTTGTGTCTAAAGCAATTAATAAAGACCTAATTAATTAAGAGAGTAATCTGCACTTAGCACCATGTGAATATTATCCTAATTGTGTGTGTGTGTGTGTGTGTGTGTGTGTGTGTGTGTGTGTGTGTTGAACACTTCAGTTTGTTCTGTATGGATCCCAACACTTAGAACTTCAACTGAGCATGCTGGCTTGTTTACAATGTGTTTCCTTCTCTAGGATGCTATTTCTAAGGTGTTTATTCAAGATGTGTGGTACTTAACTAACTGGAACTGTGTAATAACTAATGTCATAGTCATACAGAGCAGCTACTGTCTACATCTCCATTTTAAATTCTTTCTTTCCTCATCCATTCAAATCTACTTATATCCCAGAGCAGCTTACAACTCACTTGTAAAGTTAGGTATCAAACTTCCCCTAACAGTGAGAACTCCAGTATCTGAGCACTTTAGTTCCCTCGGTGATGAGTTACCTACACCAGGCATTGAATATAACCAAACCTGATTTCAAATTGAACATTTAGAATTAGGAAGGTATAAAACCAGATGCTAGCCGGGCGCTGGTGGCTCACGCCTGTAATCCTAGCTACTCAGGAGGCTGAGATCTGAGGATCTCGGTTCAAAGCCAGCCCGGGCAGGAAAGACTGTGAGACTCCTATCTCCAATA
>NW_012282481.1:0-1494 GCF_000151885.1 Dipodomys ordii
GAGTCAAGCAGAAAAGGTCAGATAAGGTGATGTTAGGGAAATGAACCCTAAGATATGTATTCAAATGTTTTTTTCTTTCATGCATTTGTTTCTAAAGCATTTATAAGATTATTTCTTTGTTGGTTTGTATGTCCCTCCCCACAGTATAACCCCTGCTTTCACTGTATTTGATGTCGGTATAATTTGTGGAGCGGAAGGGAAAAAAACAAATGGTTTAAATAGGGAAACAGGTGGGCCCATTGCAACAATGATATGTACAAGTCGTTATGTCGAAAACGAACTTTACAAATTTGGTGGGGGGGAGGGGGGGCGCGGGGGGGGGCGTGGAGGATTGGGTGGGGGTCGGGGAGGTGGATGGGAAGGGATGGTAAGGGGAAACAAAGGAGGAGGCTACAATACTTGATAAGAAAATGCACTCATTATCTTGCCCATGTAATTGTAACCCTCTGTACAGTATTTTCACAATAAAAAAATAAAATAATAACAATTCAGTTTCCCTTTACCATATAAAGATGTATTGATCACTATTGAGAACCTGTTGCTTAAAGACCATTTTCTAGTTGAGTAACACACATAATTTCTTTTCTATACCAATCTGCTTTCTGTATTTATAAAGTGTTTTTTTTATTGAGAATATAAAGTAGTAATCTCCATTATATGTTACAGTCTAGAAAACAACAGTGTAACAGAGAGTAAAGAAAGGAAGGAGGGAAGGAGGGAAGGAGGAACTGACAGAAGGAGGGAAGAAATGGAAAAGAAGGAAATTAGGAAGGAAAGAAGCAAGGAAGGAAGCAAGGAAAGAAGGAAGGGAAAAAGGGGTGGAGGACTGAATGTTGACAAGCGTCTTTTTGAAATAAATTACTAGTCCCTCCAAAAAAAAAAAACATAAAAACAAGTCTCATAGATTTTGCTCAGGCTGGTTTCAGACCTTGATCTTTGTATCTCAACCTCCTGAGTAGCTAGGATTACTGGTCAGTACTTGGCCACACTGCAACTGAATTCTTTATCAGTGGGATCCTTTAAAATTTCATCTAGGAGATACCAGATTACAAAAAAGAAAAGAAAAACAGAAATCAATGAAAAGATATTACATTCAGAAAGAGAAAACCCTGAAAAATATTAAGATAGTTAAATGAAACATAAAAAACATTTATTCCAAAGCCATACTTGAAATGTACAAACAATGAAATCTCATCCCTTATAAGACTGAATAAAATTATACCAACATCAAATACAGTGAAAGCAGGGGTTAGATTTGTGGAGGGGAAGGGAAAAAACAAATCGTTTAAATAGAGATACAGGTGGACTCATTGCAACAATGAGATGTACAAACGTTAAGTCAAAAAACGAACTTTACAACTTTGGCAGAAGCGGGGTGCAGAGAGGGAAAGGGGGTGGAGATGGGAAGGGGAAACAAAGGAGGAGGCAACAATGCTTGATAAGAAATGTACTCATTATCTTGCCCATGTAATTGTAACCCCTCTGTACGGTATT
>NW_012282482.1:0-1194 GCF_000151885.1 Dipodomys ordii
CATTTATCTTTTGAAATGTGTGTTTGTTTGTTTTTGGTATAGATAGTTGTTTTTGTTGTTGTTGTTTTTTCTGTTTTTTTGTTTCTTTTGTTTTTGATGTACTATGTGATTTTTTTTGTTTCTTTTGTTTTTTGGGTCTGGTCGTGGGGCCTGAACTTGGGCCTTGACGCTGTCCCTCAGCTCTTCAGCTCAAGGCTAGCGCTCTACCACTTGAGCCACAGCGCCACTTCTGGCTTTTTTCTTTTTGCTTATGTGGTGCTGAGGAATCGAACCCAGGGCCTCAGGCATGTAAAGCAAGTGCTCTACCACTGAGCCACCTTCCCAGCCTTCCACTAAATCTTTTGAGGCGACCTAGTAAATTCATCTTTTGATTCAACATGAAAAGCAATAACTGAGTTGTTATTATTTAGAAGAACTATTCCAGCTATCTTAATTTCTTCTATCTAAATTAGAATGATAATCCATCAGCCTTAGTTTTCAACAAAACTTATCTTGTGACATTTAGAAGAAAAATACTTTTGTATAAAAATTTCAAACTATTCAGGGGAAAAACCCCTAGGTTTTTTTGTACTATATATAATCTTTTGCTATAGATAACAAGAATTAGGTTAAAACACTCTGTCACAAAAACTCAAAGATAATTGCAAATCAAAAGTCAAGTTCTGGCTGGGAAGATGGCTCAATGGCAGAGTGCTTGCCTTGCATGCATGAGGCCCTGGGTTCAATTCCTCAGTAGCACATAAGCAGAAAAAGCCAAAAGTGGCGCTGTGGCTCAAGTGGTAAAGTGCTAGCCTTGAGCTGAAGAGCTGAGGGACAGCGCCCAGGCCCATAGTTCAGGTCCTACAACCGACAAAAAAAAAAAAAAAAAAAAAGTCAAGTTCTACAAAATCAGACAGTACTTCTTGATATATAGGTGAAGTAAAAATCTTTAAACCAGAAAAAAAAAAAAGTTGGTTCAATGACACCAACCTATTGTTACCACTTTCACTCTCAATCAAAGCTAAACCAGGGGCTGGGAAGGTGGCTCAGTGGTTGAGTGCTTGCCTTGCATGCCTGAGGCCCTGGGTTCGATTCCTCAGCACCACATAAGCAAAAAGAAAAAAGCCAGAAGTGGCACTGTGGCTCAAGCGGTAGAGCGCTAGCCTTGAGCTGAAGAGCTGAGGGACAGTGCCCAGGCCCAGAGTTTAGGCCCCA
>NW_012282483.1:0-3600 GCF_000151885.1 Dipodomys ordii
AAGGGAGGGAGGGAGGGAGGGAGGGAGGGAGGGAAGGAAGGAAGAAAAGGGAAAAGAACTGACATCATCATTTCCTACTGCATGGTAATAAGAAATAAGTGTGTACAGTCTTTAAAGTACCTTCCAATTACTGGACTGAGGACATCCCTCTGTGGGGAGGCCACTGAGTGCCGCCCTCCACAGGAAATCCCCTCTCTGTTAACGTCAATTCTCCTTTACATGGAAATACAGCAGCAGCCAGTGGATGGGAGTGCAAGCTGCCTTCTGTCTCTTTCCTCCAAATGTCCCACGACTAGCCTCAGCGTGAGTCTAACAGGCCTTAGTTACTCTGCATCCATTCAGCTACCAGCCAAGCTAATGGTGTCATTGCTGTTCCCCCAGGTGTCAGAAGGAATTAGAAATCACAACCTGAAGGAGCCCTCAGGTCAGAAAAGCTCACCACAGAAGTGACAGCATGGCTTGCCAGCTAGAATTCATCATCTTTTCCATAGCCACAGCAGTAACCATGGTGAGAGTTCATCTCCCACCATCTCTATGGTTTAAAACAAAAGGACTCCCATTAACAGTGCTGTACTTGGTCTATGCTAGGACAAACTTCATCAAGTGTTTGTGGTTAAATGAGAAAGGTTTTATTTTTTTTAAAAAAACAACAAATCACTACAATGGTCTGTAGTTCTGTTTGGCATTTCGATTTACCTCTTTATCCAAAAGTTAAGGCTAATGGGCCGAGTTGTATGCTTTCTTTGGTCTATAGTATCTGTGCCATACCAGGGCTTAATAAATGAGAAAAGGGATGAACAGGGAGAAAGGATATGGGGGGGAGGGGTAAGCGAAGCAGCAAAGACAAAACATGGGAAGGAGAAAGGAAGAGCTTATATTAATTATAAGACATTTTAATGAGATGTTGTTGTAGTTCTGCCTTACCAGCCTTATCTTGCAGTACAGTACAACTTATCTTGCAACTGTTGTGTCAGTTCACAAAGATTATTTTGAAAGGTCATTGTTGTTACATTATTAATTTGATTATTATTACTATTTATTACTATTATTATCAGTAGTATTATTATTCTTTGGGTTGGTACGGGGCCTTGAACTCAGTGCATACGTGCTGTCCCTTCGCTTTCTTGCTCAAAATCGGCACTCTACTATTTGAACCACACCTCTACATCTGGCTTTTTGGTGGCTAAGAAGAGTCTCATAGAATTTCCTGCCTGGGCTGGCTTCAAACCTTCATCTTTAGATCTCAGCATCCCAAGTAGCTAGGAATACAGGTGTGAGCCACCAGTGCCTGCCGTTTTTAAATAGCATTTGCCATTCGCATGCACTCTTAGATTCTCTCACTCAGTACCAGGTTAGGAGTGATAAGGCCCACAGATAGTTTCTGTTATCATAAGACACACATCAGCCTTGCTATTGAGTCACCTCTGACCTTTAGATCGACTCCTTATAAAGGGAAGATGGAAAACCAAAACTATAGTCATAAGAAAACCTGGCGCTCACAGCTCTGAACGCCCTTCTTTAGGCTGGAGCAGACTTGGATACTGCAGAGCACATCATGCTTACAGTCTTCATCTTCCAGGTGATGAGAGGAAGGAAACTCCCCGACAGGAAACTGGGGACAACAGCAAAAGACAAAAGCAAAAGACAGACAGCCCACAGTGTATACTCAGTGTATAATCACCACACACAGATTGGTCCTGATCATCAAAGAACATTCAAATGATCAGGTACCCAGCCCTAGGCAGCATCTTTTAACTAATCTTGACTAGTATTCCTTTCAAAATCAGCTGAAGTCGCCAAGCCTCTCTCACAGGTGCTGCTAAATTATATGCCATCTTTATGGATCTGACTGGATTTATTAACCTGAAGGCAGAGCTTTTCATTTATTTCTGGTGAATTTCATCTTATTGGATTCCGCTGTCATTCATTCTACCCTCCTGACATGTCTTTATAGAGTCCGACTCAGCCTTCAATTTTGCTGGCAAGATATTAATGCATTAATATCTTCCCTATCTCTATGTTCAAGAATTCGCTCACCAATAACTTTTTTCCACCTAAGAAATTTTAAAAATAAGAAACAGAAAGAAATAGAAAGAAGATCTGTGACATTCCGTGGAGCATGTGTGCTGGGTTGTCCTCTGTGTAATGGGAATGTTCCTTGGGCGTGGGCCACACAGCCCAATGTGTTGTCATGGCAGCCAGTGGCATCCCACCTGTCCACAGAGGGTTAGGAGGACTGTGGACCACAGAGCAAGGCAAGAGTCAGAGCACTCTCTCCTCTCCTCACAGCAGCTCTTCTTTTTTTATTTTCCTTCCTTCCTTCCTTCTTGTAGGGCTTGAACTCAGAGCCTCGGCACTGTCCTTGAGCTCTTCAGCTCAAGGCTAGCACTCTACCACTTTGAGCCACAGCGCCACTTCCGGTTTTCTGGTGGTTAACTGGATATAAGAGTCTCATGGACTTTCCTGCCTGAGCTGACTTTGAACTGTGATTCTCAGATGTCAGCCTCTTGAGTAGGTAGGTTTACAGGTGTGAGCCACCAGCGACAGCATCTTTTTCTTGGCTTCTATTTTTTTTTTTTGAGGGCAGTGGGGGAAATCATGTTCCATTTTCCCCATCTTATTCTGTTTGAAATAAAAAGAATCCCTTTCTGTTCCAGGCAATCATTGATTTTAGGCCTTTTGTTGTTGTTGTTTTCTATTTTCTACAAGTACATCATGAGATACTTTGACAAATGCCTTTGAAATTCAGATCAACTAGACTGACCTTCCTCCCAGTAGCTCTGCTGTCAAGCCATCCACAAAGCAGATAATCTTAGCAAATCCCTGTCAGTGCCTTGTGATCTTCCACTTTGCTTTAATTTTTTTAGGATATAGTTATGAATCTGTCTCACCATGAGATGGAATGGGCTAAAGTTTGTCATTGCTGAAAATCATGACTACGTTTGCCAACCATAAAACTTCAGAAATTATCTTTGGTTTAACCACAATATCAATAATGACCTACAAACAGACTTCTCAAATTCCTTTATAATGTGAGATGGTAATTCATTTACATCAACTGGTTAAAAAGGAACCAGAGCTGTCTTTTTGAATGTCACACGGGCTTGAACTGGGAGCTTCTTCATGCTTTCTGGCTAGAAACTTTACCGTTGGAGCCAAGCCACATCCCCAGAGCTATCTTATCATCTCTTGCTATTTGAGGTCTGAGACTAGCTTAAAGAAACTCCATCAGAAGATGACCATCGTGGCTCATGCCTGTAAGACTAGCTCTTGAGAGGCAGAAATATGGAGGATTACTGTTAAACACCAGCTGAGGCGGGAAGTTCAAGAGACTCATCTCAAACAACAAAAGAGCTGGGTGAGGTGATTTGCATCTATCATTACAGCTAGATGGGAAACATAAACATGAGCATTACAGTCCAGTCTGGCCCAGGCAAAAAGTGAGATCCTGTTCAAAAAATTACAAAAAGGAACAAGGCATGATTCAAGGAGTCATCTGCCCAGGAAGTTCAATTCCTGAGTTTGAACTCCAGTACCACAGAAGAAGAAGGAGGAAGAGGAAGAGGAGGAAGGGGGGAAGAGGGAGGAGAAGGAAGAGGA
>NW_012282484.1:0-2866 GCF_000151885.1 Dipodomys ordii
GGCCTCGGGCGGGGGCCCAGCCAGCGGGTTTCGGATAGTGGCCCTCTGGTCGCTGAGTGCAGGCACCCTGGCGGGTGGGCCTGGCTGCAGACTGTGCACAGGGGTTCATTTCCTGTTTGTAAGTGACATTGACACACTTGTCCCTGGTCTCTCCCGGCATCTTGCCATGTGGCCCATGTTGTGGAGGGTACAGGGAGAAAATTTTATGCAGAAGCCCTGTGAACTACGGTTCTGTGTGTCCTTATGCAATAACTAAAGATCTTAAAGGGATGATAGTGGGTGTGGCACTTGGGTGAGTACAGAGGCACGGATTCGTTAAGTAGATTGCTTTCTGTCTGGAGCAATAGCTAAGATTTGTACTTTTACATTTTCACCTGATTTGAATATCCCTGGACCAGTTGGTGAAGTTTTTCAGTAGGCAGAGTTGAGCAAGATTGTTAAAACAGGTTATCCGAGGTCAATACAGTTCCTTCCTGGGAGGAAAGTGATTTTAAGTTGCTTGAGGACTAATAGCTTCCTGTGTGATTACTATCTGGGCTCTGGTTTTATTCTGTATTGCGTTTTACACAATAGGTGTTCAGTAAACGTTTGTTGAATTGAAAACTAAAAGGAATGATTAGGTAAGTAAGAATCTTGCTATGGAACGAAGGGCCTGAATTTTGAGGCGTTTTGTTTTTATAGTGCCAAATTGTATGGAACAGTAGCCTAATTACAGCATGTCTATTGGTTCCTGATGTCAAGGTAAGTAATGAATAAAAGTGATTTCTCAAGTTGATGAACTAACATGATGATCAGTGATTATACTTTGGAAAGATCAGAGCAAATAATAAAATGTTGGGAACAGAGAAGGAGCCCGAATTCAAACAATCTTGAGTTATGCTGACTGACTTTTCTTTTTCTTTTGTTAGCAAGTCTCTGAGTGAGGAAGAAAACTTGAAACTCTATGGGAAATGCAACAATCCCAATGGCCACGGGCACAATTACAAAGGTGAGAGGAGACTGGTGAAATGCCAGCTCTTCAGTGAGGGACGCTCAGCTGGGGTGGATGGGAGGGGAAGGAGATTCTTGGACAGGATTGGTGCTTTGAGCCCTTGAATGAAAGTAAGTAATATATACAAGGATAAGAGACACTGGAGCTGATGCCACAAAAACCAGCCACATAAACCTCAGTGTAGGAGGAAGTAGTGTGATGGCATTACAAAAGTCAGGACAATTAATACTGGCAGAATGGCTCTAGTGACAGAACCCCTGCCTAGTAACTGAAGTTCTGCGTTCAAACCCTAGTATCCCCAAGAGGAAACACCAGATCAGGTGTCAGAAGATCCGTTTCTGCTGCCTCTTTCTCTCCCACCTCTCAAACTCAGGAAGTACCTAAAAATACAAATTGTTTTAAAGTCATTAATTGGTAAAGTACTGATCAAGATTTTAATGCTCTGTACAAGTATTTGTTTTGCAAGGCATTAGTCTCAAGTGAATGTGTAGTCGTGGAAGGAAAGAGATAAGAATCAATAGTAGTTTTGCTTGCTTGGAAAGGTCCTGCCTATAATTGGCCAGTTCACTGTGTGGCCAGACTCCTGAATGCACATTCCCTGCTTTTGCAGGTAGAGACTGAGCAGCAGTTTTGTCTTCCCTGATAACACTAACGTCCTAAGCAGGATTTAAACCCCTTTTTGGCCACAGGCCCTCCTAAGCTCCTCTGTGTTGGTTGAGTCTTGCTTTAGTTGGACAAAAGATCATAATTAAAAGGACAGATGTGGGGCTGGGAAGGTGGCTCAGTGGTAGAGCTCTTGCCTTGCATGCAGGAGGCCCTGGGTTTGACTCTTCAGCACCACATAAGCAAAAAGAAAAAAGCCGGAAGTGGCGCTGTGGCTCAAGTGGTAGAGCGCTAGCCTTGGGCTGAAGAGCTGAGGGACAGCGCCCAGGCCCAGAGTTCAGGCCCCACGACTGACAAAAAAAAAAAAGACAGATGTTTTGTGAGAAAATATACATATATCTTTGGGGGCCAGAGATCTAAGGAAGAATTGACATTGCTGATTTGTATGTAGCTGTATAATTGGTTGAAAGTCTAGCTTGTTCTTTTGGTGTTTCGTTTTCTTTCCCATAGTTGTGGTGACAGTATACGGAGAGGTACGTGCTGAAAAAAAATTATTGTTTTTTTTGATACTGGGGCCTCACGCTCGCTTGGCTTTCTTGCTCACGCTGGTGCTCTACCACTTGGACCATGCCTTCATCCCTTGTGCTGAAGGTATTTGTGTGCTCTGTTCAGATTGCTGGGGCCTCCCTCTGTGTCCAGTGTGGTTTCCGTTGCTTTGTTGTTGGCCTCTGTGTGTGCCGAGCTGCTTGTGGTCCCGGCCTCTCCCCTCCCAGCCTCGCCTGCAGTGTGCCCTGGGAGGAGGGGAAAAGAGCAGCCGGTGACTGCCCAGGGTGTCAGTGCAGTGTGGGCAGCATCCGCACATCTGCATGTTCAACGGCCTTTAATCATTGCCAATGGTTTCAATATGGAGAGCCTAAAAGAGCAATATTCACCCTTGTTTCTTCTCTAGATTGATCCTGATACAGGAATGGTCATGAACTTGACTGACCTCAAAAAATACATGGAGGTAATGCCATAGTGGTACTGCCCCCCCCCCTCTCTCTCTCTCTCTTGTAATGGTCCTAGGGCTTGAACTCAGAGCCTGAGTGCTTTCCCTGAGCTTTTGTGCTCAAGGCTAGCACTCTGTTACTTGAACCCACTTCTGTCTTTTTTGGTGTTTAATTGGAGATAAGAGTTTCATGGAGGGCTGGGAAGGTGGCTCAGTGGTAGAGCGCTTGCCTTGCATGCCTGAGGCCCTGAGTTCGATTCCTCAGCACCACATAAGCAAAAAGA
>NW_012282485.1:0-1656 GCF_000151885.1 Dipodomys ordii
TCTTTTAAAATTATTATTATTTTGCTTGCAGGTCAAGAGAAAAAAACCCTGCTTTTTTTCTCCACACAAGGCTAGTTTTGTGGGCAGTTAGCAGTTTTATTGTTGACACTGTACCTCTGTATTAGTGTTGGTGCAAGGCTCATAAACCTTAGTAACTTCATTACTCACCAATTAGTTTCAAATGAATTTTACTGTCTTGAATCTAATGGTGCTGTTCATGGAGCAGGCTTCATGTTCATCATAAAGGATTCTTTATCTGGCCACCGAGGGGGATGGTACAGAGTCAGAGCCACCGATTCCTCAGGTAGGAACTCTGATTTCAAGGATTCCTGATTGTCATCGCCTGCTTCTGGTTCGTTTGGGGCCAATTCCCTTCTCTTCAGAGTCTGCACACAAGAGTGGGAAATGCCCTAGCAAGGAGACCAGAGGATATAGGTCTTCATCTGAGCTCTCAGCATTTCCATCTGTGAAATGGAGATGAAAAAGCTCACATCACCTGGGCTGAGACAAGAGAGAGTTAAATGAGACAATTAGTAGCCACGAAATGTTCTGCTGACGTAAGGAGGGCCTATACCCGAGAAGGACACACTCCTCCTGAGCGTCATTCTTGACGTGCAAGAAAACTAAGGTGCTAGCTAGCTTAGATCCTTTTCTGAGAATACTCCAGAGAGAAAAGGTGGTGGCTCATGCCTGTATTCCTAGTTACTCAGGAGGCTGAGATCTAAGCATCATGGTTTGAAGCCAGCCGGGGTAGGAAAGTCTATGAGCTGCTTATCTCCAATTCACTACAAAAGAGTTGGAAGTGGAGCTGTGGCTCAGGTGGGAGAGCACTAGTCAAAAGGTCAGGGACAGCACCCAGGCCTAGGCTTCAATCCCCAGGACCACAAGATAATAATTATTGATTTTTGTACCAGGCAGATAGAGTTGGTTTTATGCATTGTAAGTTCTGGTTAGAAGAACCTTCTCTGAATCCAGTTCACATTTCAGAATTTTGATTACTCTTGCGTGGATGTGAATGTAGATAGAGCTCATTATCTTGCATTTCCAGGAACCTTATCTCAGAGATAACCTGCTTAAATTTTTTTCCCTCCTCCCTCCGTCCTTCTCTTTGATTTTAGGATAGCTGCCTTTGATATTAGGATAACTTAGTAGTTTGGATGCTTTAAAATGGCTAAATTTATTTAAGTATTAATGAGATTAACTTGTAAGGCTTAGGACTATTGGGATCATACTTTATTCATATCGCTGTCTTTTTATCCTCTGGAGCCTGGTACAATGCATACATCCAGTAGGAGCCTAATCAGTAATTAACACTGTTGAGGGTCCAAAATGTGCTGGGACCTCAGAGAAATACTTTCCTTTACCCAGTGGCCCTTTGGTAGTGTCACCCCTATTTTGCAGCTAGGAATCTGAATGACAGAGCTCTTAGGTCTTTACCCAAGGAAATGCACAGGCAAGATGTGTGCCTTTGAAATTCCCCATTAGTATTGCTTTGAAGCCCATGCATTTTGAGCTGTATTTCTGCACCTTTGAATGCCTGCCTTCCAGTCTTAAAATGAGCAGCTCCTTGTTGATAATGTAACTTTTTCTTTCTGTTTCCTCCTTTCTTTTCCTCCCTCCCTTCCTCCCTTTCTCTCTTCTTCTTCTTCTTCTTCT
>NW_012282486.1:0-1266 GCF_000151885.1 Dipodomys ordii
AAAACCGGAAGTGGCACTGTGGCTCAAGCAGTAGAGCACTGGCCTTGAGCTGAAGAGCTCAGGGAGAGCGCCCAGGCCCAGAGTTCAAGCCCCACTACCGACCAAAAAAAAAAAAAAAAAAGAAAGAAAAAGAAAACTCATGCAAGGGAAATAATATATGATATGATTTTTTATATTTTCTTTTTGGTAAATTAAGAGTTTTCTGGCTCTTTAACTGTGAAACCAAGACTCTAAGTATACAAAATATTTCTCAAATTTGAGATTTTTTTAAACTCTTCAAAATATTTCATTAATTATTCATTCTTATTGTTTAATATTATTTAGCATTACATTTTTAATAATTATAATTTGAGTGCTGGAGTTGGTAGAAATCGGTATTAATAAGA
This sequence comes from Dipodomys ordii, assembly GCF_000151885.1. Lineage (NCBI taxonomy): Eukaryota > Metazoa > Chordata > Mammalia > Rodentia > Heteromyidae > Dipodomys > Dipodomys ordii. Next base: position 387 of record NW_012282486.1, read on the forward strand.
AGTCCATAATGATTTTCAGAAATATATGTATGGCCTACTCCTATACATAAGGCCATATTTGGTATATTGAGGGAAATACATAGTGTTACCTTGCCTACCTCCAGGTCTTATTACTGCAGCTGGAGTAATAATTGTGATTGCAATTAAAGGATTTTTGACAGCGGAGAAGAAAAGTTAGGAAATGTTGGGAGAATGCATCAACTTGTAGCCTGGGCTCTGATCCTGAGTTTTAGTGCTCTACAACTTTGAGCCACAGGGACACTTCCACTTTTCTGGTGGTTAGTAGGAGACAATTTTTGTGTCTGGACTGGCTTTAAACTATGAGACTTAGATCTCAGCTTCCTGAGTAGTTAGGATTACAATCCTGAGCCACTGATGCCTGGGTGTTTACACTGTTTTGACCTTAGTTTATATTTAGAAAAGTCATCCTATTAAAAATTAAGTGCATTTACCTAATTTACTTGATACTAAAGAATCTTAAAACAGTAGCTCTAAAGTATACTTATATCTGGATTGCACTAGTTAATCATGTTCTGTGATTATAGGCAGGATTCAGAATAACTTGGAAAAGATCACAACCCATATGGTGCCTGAACTCAGTAGATATGTTTTTGGAAATGTACTCGTTACCTTGCTCATGTAATTGTAACCCCTTTGTATAGAATTTTCACAATAAAAAACTTTAAAACACAGTCAAAAAAAGTAAAGTGAAAAAACACGTAAGCTATTATAAAATCTGAGAACTTAATACTCAGTTTTGTTTTGTTTGTTTGTTTGTTTTGTTTTGTTTTTTTTCTGGGTCCAGTGGTGGGTCCTAAACTCTTGGCCTGGGTGCTGTCCCTCAGCTCTTCAGCTCAAGGCTAGCGCTCTACCACTTGAG
>NW_012282487.1:0-1671 GCF_000151885.1 Dipodomys ordii
CGGCTTTTTTCTTTTTGCTTATGTGGTGCTGAGGAATGGAACCCAGGGCCTCATGCATGCAAGGCAAGCGCTCTACCACTGAGCCACCTTCCCAGGCCTGTACTGATAGTTTTATCGATGGGGGATAGAGCCAATTTCACTGAGCTAAAGTAAAGGTGAGGAAGTCAGTACTTCAGATTGATACAATTTGGAGTATTTGCTGGTCAATATTAGTGTAAGCTCACAGAGATAAAAGACTGGAAGGTACTAACATGAGGACAGTTGAAAAGATGAACGAATGGTGCAGAGTTGAATAGGGAGGAATGAAATATTAATGAGTGAACATAAATATCTAAGTGTATATATAATGTATAGAAGGAGGGACAACACTAAAAAGATGTTGGCAGGTTGCTTTTCAATGACATATTATGTATGGTAACCAATAAGTAAATGAACTTGATGTGTAAAATACAAAATTTATTATATAACTTTTCAATTTTATTTCCATATTGTTTTCCAACTTTTATTTACCAATTTCTACAATTTTCTGTTTAAATATCTGTCATGAGCTATACTAATACTATTAATAGGAAAGCTTTTTATTAAACTTAGAGCTATTTATGAAAAAGAAAGAAGCATGTCATATGAATGTTCATTCTATGATACAAAATGCCATTTTTAATAGGTCCTAAGTGCAACAGTTTTTAGTAATAAATCTTATCCAGGTTTTAAATTTGAGCAATTATTTTATTATATGTAATACTAGATTGGCTTCTTTTCCTACTGGCACTTTGTACCATGATATGTATTAATGATCTCTTTTAATTATTCATGATTAATAAATAGATGATTAATTGTTAATACAAAGGAATGTAGCAAGTGTTAATGAAGATTGTAAAATATTTAATAAGTTACATGTGTAATATATGTCATTGTGTAATATTTAGATGAGATTAAAGTCAGAATTTTATTACAGGGGACAACATTCATTCTCTAATGCTTTTTTCTTCCATGTAGAGGGAGTTCCATTGGTAACTTATCTGAATAATGATTTGGAAGGAGGATTTGAGCATGCATACAGCCCGGTAATTACCTCATGCATCCTCCTCAGGCTGTCTGCATATGCTCTGTAATAAAAGCCCACCTCCAAGTGCAAAGTCTTGCTATTCCAACACTTCATTCATTAGTTTGCTATTAAAAATCCACTTTCTCTTCTACATTAACTATGGTCTCCAGTACCAGTTAATTTTTTTTAAGATATAAGGAGGATTTTTGATACTCATCTCTGTTTCTAATTCCTACTCAATTCTGACACCTTCCAAGGAGACAGTGTACAGTGTTTTAAAGTAGATTGCAATGTTAATCTGGCTGAATTATATCTGTGTCTTTTCACTTCCTATTTTTCAGAATAGAGACAAAAACATACATATTTCGGAGTCATAAAGCTGAAATAGTACGTATAAATCACTTGAACTTGTGCATGAAGGCTTGAAATGTTAGTGAGTGCCTAGAAGTGAGAAGACTTGAAATGTTAGTGAGTGCCTAAAAGTGAGCTACTATTATCTACATTTTTAAAAGATCTAAAGAAATATAAATCAAGGCTATGTGTTTGGCTCAAGTGGTAAAGTACTTACCTAGAAAGCACACAACACTGAGTTCAAAACCCAGTTCTGCAAAAAAAAAAAAAAAAAA
>NW_012282488.1:0-2248 GCF_000151885.1 Dipodomys ordii
TGTGTGTGTGTGTGTGTGTGTGTGTGTGTGTGTGTGTGTGTGTGTGTGTATATATATGTGTGTGATATCTAAGTCAGCACTCTATCACCAGAGCCACATCTCCACTTCTGGCATTTTGGTGATTAATTGGAGACGAGAGTCCTATGGACTTTCCTGCCAGGGCTGGCTTCAAACTGCAATCCTCAGATTTCAGCCTCTTGAGTAGCTAGGATTACAGGTGTGATACACTGGTGCCTGGCTTTATTTGTTCCTTTTTAAAGGTCAGAAATAATCAATTAGAAGTAAAATAATATTAAATCTTCATGCATGACTATTATAACAAATTCACTCATGGATTTTTTTTAAGACAATAATGGTCTGCCTATTGCAGAAAGTAAATAGGTCTCCTGAACATTACTTAATGGTTGTAGCATATTTTAAATTATTATTGTTATTAATATCATTGTTATTATTATTCCAATTTGGTGACTTGAGTTTCAGGTCTTGTGCTCTTGCTTGGCTTTCTGCTCTACCATTTGAGCCATAACTCTAGTCCAGCATTTTGCTGGTTAATTAGAGTCTTGATTTTTCTGTACAGGCTGTCTTTAAATGGTGGTTCTCAGATCCCAGCCTCCTAAGTAGCTAGAATTACAGGTGTGAGACAGCAGTACCCATCTTAAGTTATTATAGTACTTTTATATAGATTAGATTTACAACTGATGTTTGGTATATTGTAATTACTGCAGTAAGTCAGTAGAAATTTTGTGCTTTAATTAACATGCTATCTGATCATGAAGTTTTTTTTCACATGTATATTAAATAAGCTACTGACTGGAAACAAGTTACAGAAAAATACTTACAATGCTACTGATTATATTCATGCATATGCACATGATTTGATAGATAACAAAATAACTTTCCCATTTGCTTCTATTCCTGAAAAAAATATTGTTCCATAAAAAAAATTCCCCATCAGAAAAAACTGACAAAGCATTTCAACTATTACAGCAAAGACTTTGAATTAAAAAGCAGGATTAATGTTCTTATTTTTACATCTTAATCAGGACTACATAATCACCCATCTTATCTTTACATGTAACTTTAATTGCAAAATCCTTATGTGTAAGACCAGTAAATTCCATTGTTATAAACTTCAATTTGATTTGAAAAATTAAGAGACTGAATTCCTTGCAAGCGTTCTATATAACCAGCCATTTGCAAATCATGGTTTGGGGGATGGGAAGACAATTCATAATGGTGTATTCTTAGGCATGAATAAGCTCTGTGTATCAGCAGTATTGAAGTAAATAAATGCAAAATACAAATAATTCTATGATCATCTCTTTTTAAATCAGAATTTGATTTTTTCCCAAGTTTTTTCCCCTAAATTTCCTTAACAATGGAAAGCCCAGGTCTCAGCAGTTTGTTCCTCCCAAGGACTGGGAAGACATTCAAAAGGTATCAGAAGATTTGGAGTCTCCTGGGCTTTCTGTCCCCTCCCCTCATCAGGAAGGTCATTTAACAAAGAAGGCTGTGTTGGTATGGTGACATGTTCCTTTAGTTCCTGCTCTAAGCAAATGTGGTCCACACTAAAGTATGTGCTAAAAGATAGAAAAGTCTATAATTTTAAAAAGAGAAATTTCTAGCGTTCTTCAAACTACTTTCTAAAACTATCTGGAGGTAGATAATTTGGATGTTCTTGCAACACCCTATGAAATCTCTTCTCTTTAACTTATACAAATGGGGAAGGGGCCAATGGCCTCTGTCTCCTGAGCTGCCCACAGCTGGAGGCTGGAGCCTGACAATCAAGAGCTCTGTGGAAAGAAGCAAAGGAAAATCCCAAGGGTTAAAAGAGATAACTTTCAGGATCTGAAGTTGGATGTGCTTCTCAGGATAGAGCCCAAAGTTAATAGGTGTCAGTCAACTGCAATATCAGGTATTTTATATTGTATATCTTAACCTTTACAAAGACATTTTAATTGACAGAAGGTGATTTAAGTTCTGGAATTACTAGTAAAACAAATTGAAATTGTAAGTGAGATTTTTTTTCCCTGTTGCTTGCTACACTTACTCATGTTTTTTGTTTGTTTGTTTGTTTGTTTTGGGTCCAGTCGTGGGGCCTGAACTCTGGGCCTGGACACTGTCCCTCAGCTCTTCAGCTAAAGGCTAACGCTCTGCCACTTGAGCCACAGCACCACTTCTGGCTTTTTTCTTTTTGCTTATGTGGTGCTGAGGAATCGAACCCAGGGCCTCAGGCATGCAAGGCAAG
>NW_012282489.1:0-1782 GCF_000151885.1 Dipodomys ordii
CCGCCCCCCCCCCCAAAAAAAAAACAAACAACCAGAAGTGGCACTATAGCTCAAGTGATAGAGTGCTTGCCTTGAGCTGAATAGCTCAGGGACAGCTCCTAGGCCCAGAGTTCAAGCCCCAGGACTGACAAAAATAAACAAATAAGATGGTAGAATTGGGTGCTGATGACTCATGTTTTTAATCCTAGCTACTTAGGAGGCTGAGATCTGAGGTTCATGGTTCAAAGCCAGCCCGGGCAGGAGAGACCGTGAAACTGGAAGTAGTACTGTGCCTCAAAGGTGTAGAGTGCTAGTCTTGCCCACAAAGAAGTTCAGCAACAGTGACCAGGCCCTGAATTCAAGCCCCATGACTGACAAAAGAAAGAAAGAAAAGAAAGAGAAAGGAAGGAAGGAAGGAAGGAAAGAATAACATGTTGAAATAATATTCATAAAATCTATAGAGTGATGATATTTTTGCATAGCAAGTCCTTTTTTTTTTGATACCAATCCTGAGGCTTGAACTCAGGGCTTGGGCACTTCCCTGAGCCTCTTCGTGCTCAAGGCTAGTGCTTTATCACTTGAGCCACAGTGCGATGTACCCACTTTGTCTCTTCCTTCCTTCCTTCCTGCCTTCCTTTCTTTTTTCTTTTTTTGGGTCCGGTCGTGGGGTCTGAACTCTGGGCCTGGGTGCTGTCCCTCAGCTCTTCAGCTCAAGGCTAACGCTCTACCACTTGAGCCACAGCGCCACTTCCGGCTTTTTTCTTTTTAGCTTATGTGGTGCTGAGGAATCAAACCCAGGGCCTCATGCATGCAAGGCAAGCGCTCTATCACTGAGCCTCTTCGGAGCCCAACTTCCCACTTTTTCTGAGTAGTATATTGGAGATAAGAGTCTCATAGAGAGGCTGAGAAGGTGGCTCAATGGTAGAGTGCTTGCTTCCTATGCATGAAGCCCTGGGTTTGATTCCTCAGCATCACATAAACAGAAAAGGCTAGAAGTGGCACTGTGGCTCAAGTGGTAGAGTGTCAGCGCTCAGGCCCAGAGTTCAGGCGACATGACTGACAGAAAGAAAGAAAAAGTGGCTTGAACTGAAGAGCATGAGGGACAGCTCCCAGGCCTAGAGTTCTAGCCCCACAACTGACCAAAAAAGACAACAAAACAAACATAAAAAAGTGTCGCATGGACTTTTCTGCCAGGGCTGGCTTCTAACTGCAATTCTTGGATCTCAGCCTCCTGAGAGCTGAGGATCTCAGGAGGTTCTAATAGTATAGACATGAGCCATCAGTGCCTGGCTTTATAAAGATATTTTTATGGTTCAGTAAGTGTTATATAAGACTTATGCATAATTCTTTTTTTGTACACACTTAAAATTCTATGGAAGTGACTATTTACTGTATCCTGACTCATCAGTATTGACCATAAGGAACTAGTCTAAAAATACTGCCTCTATTTTTTTTTTTTTTGGTCATGGGGTTTGAACTCTGGGCCTGGGTGCTGACCCTGAGTTCTTCAGCTCAAGGCTAGTACTTGAGCCACAATGCCACTTCCAGTTTTCTGGTGATAAATGGGAGATGAGTCTCCCTGACCTTCCTGCTTGGGCTGGCTTTGAGCCTCGATCCTCAGATCTCAGCCTGAATAGCTAGGATTACAGGCATGAGCCACCAGCGCCCAGCTTATTATTATTATTATTATTTAGGCTTAAAAACGACATAATTGGGACTGGGAAGGTGGCTCAGTGGTAGAGCGCTTGCCTTGCATGCATGAGGCCCTGGGTTCGATTCCTCAGCACCACATAAGCAAAAAGA
>NW_012282490.1:0-4076 GCF_000151885.1 Dipodomys ordii
CACAATGGAATTCTATGCCTCCATCAGAAAGAATGACATTGCCCCATTTGTTAGGAAATGGAAAGAATTGGAAAAAATTATATTAAGTGAAGTAAGCCAAACCCAAAGAAACATAGGTCCCATGGTTTCCCTTATTTGCAATATTTAGTATATGTTGAGTCAAGCAGAAAAGGTCAGATAAGGTGATGTTAGGAAAATGAACCCTAAGATATGTATTTAATTGTTTTTCTTTCATACATTTGTTTCTAATGCATTTATAAGATTATTTCTTTGTTGCTTTGTATGTCCCTCCCCCACAGTCTAACCCCTGCTTTCACTGTATTTGATGTTGGTATAATTTGTGGAGGGGAAGGGGAAAAACAAGTTGTTTAAATAAGGATACAGGTGGACCTGTTGCAACAATGAGAAGTACAAGTTGTCATGTCGAAAACGAGCTTTACAACTTTGGTGGTGGTGGGAGGATTGTGTGGGGGGGAGGCTGGGAAGGGATGGGAAGGGGAAACAAAGGAGGAGGCTACAATGCTTGATAAGAAATGGACTCATTACCTTGACCATGTAATTGTAACCCTTCTGTACAGTATTTTCACAATAAAAAATAAAAAAAAGAAATGAAGAAATAATAAAAAGTAGTTTGAAACCTTTAAAAAAAAGCTTCTCCTTATGGCTTGCAGATGGCAACATCCTACCTGCCTGGTCTCTCTCTGTTTCGCTGGAATCTCTCGTTTTTGTAAGGGAGACCAGTGTAATGGGATAGTCACACTCTTAGCTCCTCCTATTACCTGAATAATTTCCATAAGGGCACAATCTATAATCACATACACATCTCCATATTTGGGAGCTTTGTTAAGTAAATGCATAACAAACCCCCTCAACCCAACAACAACAAAAACAAGCCAACTGAAAAATAAGCAAACAATTTAAATAAATCTACTGCTAAAAAGAAAATGTCTTCTAAAAAGAGAAAAGATGCTCAAAGTAATTAGTCACTGGGGACATGCAAAATCAACCCCAAAACGATGTACTAGTGTGTGTAGAATGTGTTTAGAAATTCCAAGTGTGGTAGGAATAGAAAAAAAAACACTGAAATCCTGTGTCAGCTATTACCAGTCTCCTAGAAGTCAGAGTTGAGTTGGATATCTGAGCCCTTTAAAGAAAAATGAAGAGAGTGTTAAAGTCATGGTTGGTTATGGTGCAATAACATAACAACACCTGAGCCTGAGTAATTTTAGAACAGAAAATCCTTTATTTTTTTCTTAGAGAATACGATTGTCTAATAATCCCATTCACTATACCCTTCCTCATATAGGAATATAAAATATTAAAGCAGCTGTGAAGAAGCATAGTTTGTTGGAATCTCAAAGAATAAAATATGTTTTATATTACATGACTTACGATTTACCTTTTTATGTCTATACCCCAAGAAACTGAAAACAGGGACTCAAATAGACATGCTCAGAGGGCTTTTATTCACAATAGCCAGAGGTGGGTGATAAAGTGTCAGGTAGTCAACATTTAAATGAGTAAAAGGTAGTATAGTTATATAATCAAACATTATTCAGCCAGATACGGGAACAAAGTCATGAAAAACATTACAATATGGATACACATTGACAACATTATGCTAACTGAATTGTAAAATCTAAAAACAGCAAATATGATCACTTTTATATGATGTACTTAGATCAGGCAAAGCATACAGACAAAAATAGCATTAGAAGTTACTACAGACTGAATAAAGGAGGGAACATGAACCAGGTATTTAATGGCTACAGACTCTATTTGGAGTGATAAAAAGTTTTGGGGATAGATACAAATGAACAACATTGTGAATGCGATTAATGCCATCAAATTTACACTTAAACTGTTCAATGACAACTGCATTTTTATAAATTTTACCTTGATAAATAGATTTAAATATTTACATACGCCTGTGTGAAAATACTCAGTGCAATTCCTCTTCTCAGTTACTTTTGTTGTTGGTGTTCTGTCACTGCCTGTCACACTGCACAAGCACCCTGCACTGGACAGAGGTAGAAACTGGACCTGAGATGAGCTTCAAGAATCAAAACCTCACTGTCACTTAAAAAGAATGCTTCAGCATCAAATCCTAGTACCACGTTGGGCCTTTCTTTCATTAGTTTATGGTTTATTACTTATCCAATGAAGAGTTTGTCCTTATTATGGGATTCGTTGGGTTTATCATCAATGAGTTACAAAATTTCCTAGAAGAATTATAGGAAGAATAGAGGAATTTTTTCAGAAGGCTCCAAATACTATCAATATGAACAAGTGGACAGCAGTCAAGGAAAAGGAAATCTAGTTAAATAACATAATGGAGAGAATCAATATATTGAAGACAGATAGACAATGCTGCTGATAGCAGGTTAAGTTAATATTGCTAAACCAACTCTTATTACAGTCTGGGGTTGATAGGGTTTCAAACAGTTCCTTTAGGGCAAGCTATTAGGGCTGGAGGTTAGACTTGAATGGGAGACCTAAACTAGAAAAGAAAAAAAATAAGATAGATGTCTTACTCCATTCTTACTATTGTAACAGAATACTTGAAGTTGAATGGTTTATCAGGAACAGAGAAGCCAATCCTCCTTTGGGTATAACATTTTCTAACAAGGAGTAAATTGAGTGTAATCTGGAACAACCCTTTGGTGTATTTCCTAATGTCACTCAGCTGGTAGAATGGAAGCAATTCTGGAAATCCTGAGCCTCAGTGAATCTGAGATAGAGCCTCATGTTTATCTATTTACTCTGTGGGATGAGAACCTATAAAGTGCCTGATTATAAATGGTGCAAAGTAAAACAGAGATTCCATTATCTTTCAAGTCTCCATCTCTTTATTCACAAAATCAGGAAATATAAGAGTAGCATTAACTTTCTTCAAGTTAAGGCAAGGCTAAGATAATTCACCTGAAAGTGCTTTACAATTTTTGAAATGATAACTTTTTACAGTATTCACCATAATTGTGTAGTCTAATGAGTGAATCAATAATGGGCTATTTGGGCATGCAAGACCAAGATGGTAAATATTATTGATGGATTTTAGTGACTGGGAAGAAAGTAATGCCTGGACAAGGCTGGAGCACATGTAGTGATTTAAAGTAATTTGAGGTGATTTTTTAATACATTTATTCTGCATACACATGGTTGATTTTCAAAATTTGTGGTACTGAATATTTTTCAGAGATCACTAGAGCAAGAAATGTCTAATGATTATTCACGTAGTATTTATTCTCAATGGATTCCCTCTAAGATGGCTCTCTTCAGCACACTCTGCTTGTAGAGAGTTATTTACTTGATAGTCCTCTTGCTCCATTTTTGCTAGTCAAGCAAGGCCTTTGATGTGAATGACAGCTCAGTCACTGGAGTTCACTCTAAGCTCCACCATCACCTCTCTATGTCTCTACCTCTTTTAATCCTGTTTGCCTTACATTTATCTAGTGAAAGTTATAATATCTGACCAAGTTCTTTTGGGTTTCCCTCATGGTTGTTTTGCTAAAAAAAAAAAAAAACTACTGTCAAGATAAAATTTTTTCCCAAATACCACAGATTTTATATTTCCTAAATCCTTCGATTTATAATTGAAAAACCAGTATAAACTTGAGCAGCTTAACCTCAGTTTTCTCAGTCATATCACTTTCAATGAATTTTCATAATTGAAAATAGGATGTGAACTTTTCAGGTAAACTTGTTCAACCATTTTGGAAAGTAGTATGGAGATTCCCCAAAAGATTCCACATAGAGCTCCCCTATGACCCAGCAATCCCACTTCTAAGCATTTACGCAAATGATCACAACCAAGGCCATACGAAAGCTACCATCAAAACTATGTTTAGTGTAGCATCACTTACCATACCTAAGATATGGAACCAACCCAGCCAGATGCGCCTCAGTAGATGAATGGATCAAGAAAATATGGTATATATATATATATGCATATATATATATGCATATATATATATATGTAGAGAGAGAGAGAATGTATATATAATGGAATTTATTGAGTGAAGTAAACTAGGCCCAAAGAAACATAGTTTCTCTTTTTTGCAATTATATATATATAT
>NW_012282491.1:0-5373 GCF_000151885.1 Dipodomys ordii
CGGGCCAGCAGCGGACCCGCGTGTTTTCCCGACAGCCACGCGGTCCCCAGGTCGCTCATCCCAAATGCACCGGCTCATCCTCCTCTGCGCTCTGGTCTGCGCCAACTTCTGCAGCCAGCGGGACGCTGGGGCCACGGCGCAGAGCGCATCCCTCAAGGCTCTGCGCAAGGCCAACCTCCGGCGAGACGGTAAGACAGCCGCCTTTACTTTCTCCCCCAATTAAAAAAACAGCACCTTGGTGGTTGTCATTGCACTTTTCCTCCTCCTTCCAGCTCCCCCCCTCCTCTTTTCAGTCTTTCACACAAACTCAGACTGAACGCGCTGGGTTGGGGAGGGGAGGTTTTCTGCTTGTCCCCAGTCCTGAGAGTCCCCTCCTTCCAGGGGGACTGAAGCTTAGAGCAACCTCTGCACAATCGGTTGGACGCCAGGACCCTAAGCCTCTACAGTTGGCGAAGGTTGCCGCTGTGCCACCCTTTGGTCAGGCTTTTAACCTTTTGGAGGAGCAACTGGCAGAGACCAGGTTGGGGTTAGGTGCCGGAGTTGACAGAGTGATTTATTGTTAAAAATGTATTTTGGCAGGAGTGGGGGAGGAGAATGCTGAGTTTCGGCAATGCAGTTGTATTTGAGCGAGTATATATTAATAGTTTTAGATGAGTGTGTTGCCTTTTAAGTCTCTTAAGTGACTTTTCCCCATTGGAGTGCCTTAGGGCTTAGACACTCAGGAATCTAGGAGACCAGGCTTCTGGAAGGTTTTTGCAACTGCTTGCCAAGAATACACCTCCTGACACCTCCAGACAGCCTAAGCAAGGTCTCAGGCAGGCTTGTTTGTGTTCCTTTAATCTGGAGGACATCTGGGTCATTGGGTCCAAACACTCAATTGCTTAATTTGCTTCTGGGGCCTCTATCAACATCTGGAGTTGATTTGGTCTCCATTCCCCGCTGGTCTCCTCAGCAACTGCAACTCTTACTGCTGTGTACCTGAACTTCCCACAGTTTGTGGGTTTGGGGTTTTGTTTTTGTTTTTCTACATTAGATCCTTCTCTCCTGCTTGATTAAAGTTCTAACAGATTCTTCAAGGAGCTCATTAAGCTGTACTTAATGGTTTCACAATCAAAACTGATAATGTTGGACTGTTGTATGTCTTTCTTGATAGGTTCTTAATTTAGACTTCCCTGAAAGACTTTCAGTGTTGAAAGAAATAAATAGAAACTTTGTTATATTTTCTGATGACAGGTAGAGGCTGGATTTCAGCCTGTTCTTGTAATTTGAAATGGTAAAATATGTAGCAGGATCATTCACAGAAACTTTAGAACTGTGTTTTTATATAAAATAGTCCAGCAGTGAATTTTTGATGACCTTCCATGTTAGTTGAGGCATAGATACTTCTTACTAAACTTCAAAAAAGTTTTGGGCTCAAGATCAAACTTATTTGTTTTGCTCTATAATGTTTCTTATAGGTGCAGATCTTCTCCTGGTAGATTTTCTAAGCTTGTACTTTATATGCCCTTTTTGCTGCATAGAGTAAAATACCCTTCATGATTTGCATGACTTCACAGCCATAATTTTGTAATCCTTAGCCTGCCAAGTATCAGTTACAAGAAGTCAAGGACAGAAAATGCAACCATTGGCCATTAACCCAGGCTTCTGACTAAAACCAAGTAATAACATTTCTGGATTTTTCCCAGTTTTGTCTTTTGGACATATCACCCATTTTAGTTTGTATTGTTAAATCTCTATACATCTACCTAGTATATGTGATAAATGGTTTGTTTCATCATTTTTTAACATACCTCTAGATTTCTTATTTCTTCATATTGTAGATAAAGTTGTTTTGAACTTGCTCAATACACACACATTTTGGTGGGATTGCTCAATATTTTACTGAGTGGAAATCTCCTCTTACACACTAGACTGGGAAGGACAGAAAGGTAGATGCAAAAATCATTTTCCATATAGTAATAATAAATGCTCATAATGGTGGTAGTTTTAGAAAAATTGAAATGACATGGTTTTTCTTAAAGCATGTGCATTCCAAAAGACAGGACAGGCAATGATGTACCCACAGAGGTAAGATTGAGTCCCAGATTTTCCTAAAGATCATTGAAGAAGACGCTCTTCTTGCTCTTTTGAGTATCAGATTAAGTCAGAATATAAGAATCAGGTGAGGATGGAGCTCTGGCTCAAAGTGGTAGACAGCTAACCTTGAACAAAAGAGCTCAGCGACAGTGCCCAGGTCCTCAGTTCAAGTCCAATAATACACATACATACATGCATACATGTATTCATACTACATTCATACATACATACATAAAAAGCAAGATAATTAAAAGAAAGAATGAGGTAAACATGTTTCAAGGGTAAGATGAAAAATGAAAATCTCTAAACATTAAGTTGGGACTGTTAGAAGATTTGGTTCTCAGATGTTAAGACAAGATGCCAGTGGTTCACACCTATCCTCCTAGCTACTCAAGAGGCTGAGATGTGAGAGCCTGGAGTTGAAGCCAGCCTGGGTAGACAACTCCTTGAGGTTCTTATCTCCAGATTACCAGCAAAAAAGCCAGAAGTGAAAGTATGTCTCAAGTGGTAGAGAACCAGCTGAGGGGGGGAAGCAGGGGAGCCAAGTGAGAGTTGTAAGGCCCCGCGTTCAAGTTTCACTCTAGCCACCAAAAAAGAAGATTGTAGGAGGTGACAACAAAGCATTCTTTGTGTCATACAGTTGCTCCTGATAGCCAGGTTGGTTGTTACCCACTGTTGGGTTGTAGTCAAGAATGGAACAGTATTGGCAGGTTTTCAGTAAAAAGAGCATGAGGGTGAGTGTGTGGGATTCTGTGTAGTCTGACACTAAACATTATGCTTAATGGCTCCAGATCCCCAGAGTAGCTAAGAGATGACATGATATGGAAGCAGTGTTACTGATGTAAATGGAATAGCTACTGTCATAGGAGGGTGTATGGTGTCATCTCCTACTCTTCTAAAATTTGCCATCATGATGTGTCCTTGCTACAAACTGACGTCTCCAAAGAGACCTTTTCATCTGGCAGAATAACTGAAGGCAGCCCAATAGAGCAAAGTAGTTGAATTTTGCCCTTGCTTCCAGGAGAAAATGAGATCTTCTATAGCTAAGAAAGCTTAAAATATAATAATTTTCAGTAATTAAGTGTTCATCATCATTCTTGTTTCATACTGGCTTTACTTTCTGTCTCTGAGAGAAAAATCTTGATTTAGCAGTAACAGCTACAATCCTCTTATTTTAATGCCTTTGCAGTTGTGCTTTGGTAACACGAATTGGCCACAACAGATGTTACTATTCAGAGTGTGGGTCCAGAAGTGTAAAGGTGGCAACTAAGCGATACTACTATTTACTTATTTTAAATACAATATGGCCAATGTAGGTGATAATATTTAATGGAGGTTCTGTTTTTGGTTGATCCTAGGGTTTGAACTCAGGAGCTGTTTCTGAGCTCTTTCACTCAAGGCTAACATTCTACCACTTTGAGCCACAGCTCCACTTCCAGTTTTCTGTTGGTTAATTAGAGATGAGCAGATTTTTCCTGCCTGGGCTGGCTTTGAACCACAATCCTCAGATCTCCTGAGTAGCTAGGATTACATGCATGAGCCATCATTATCCATTATCCATCCAGGTTCATTTTGAAGAGAGGGTTTTACCAGGTGTCAGAATGCTGTGTAGTACAGGAAACTGTTAGTTTCTGAATTAATGAATGTCATTGAATGACAGTGAGATTTGTCTACAAGATTTTACCCTTCATTAAATGAAAGTGAAACCACATTATTTCAGAGCAATAAGAGTCAGACGATGAACAGAACCCCGGAGCCAGTCATCAGTTCTGGCCAGCAAGAACTTAAGCATGCTGTCATACAGGTCTCTGGCTTCACAGCCCACAATTCCAACCTGGGAAGGACATGTGGATCTCTTTCAGCCTTTGTCCTTGAGAGCTGAGTCATAGTGCAAATCATCTCCTTTCTGGAAAATACTCTTGACTTTCCATTGTGAAATTGATCTAGTTAGTGTCAAAAGGCAGTTCTTGAATAATGGGATAAAAGCATTTCTTTTTGTTTAAAATTGGAAAACCTTTTAGTAAAACCAGTTGCAAGCTGTTTCCAGCTCATCTGTGCTGACCATTTAAGTGTGACATTGACCTTTCACAAAAGGTCTATCTTACAAACATGAAAGGTAACATAGCAGTTCTTTATCCTGAACTCTGAAACTGAGCTCTAGTGTAGTGGTTATTTATTTATTATTTCCTTCTTCTGTAGTGTCCACCATGTCTTTTGCTAGATGCTTAGTTACCTGGTACAATAAAAAGTTCTGCCATCTTGGAAGATATAGTCCAGTGGACAATATAGAGATAGTTGTCTACAACTATGTAGACCAATGTGATCATTAACAAGAATTGCATTTGACTTCTTGGGTGCTTTGCATAGTGTGAAAATTCTAGACAATATGTCTGTCATCTAGCTATAAGGGAGGCTTAGATCAGAAATACGGTGGTTCCAAGCAAACCCAGGCAAAAAGTTAGGCATGGTCATAGTATCTATCACCTCATCTAAGACAGGAAGTATACTTCATGGAACATGGTCCAGGCTACCCCTGAAAATGTTCAAGACTGTATCTCAAAAATAACCAGAACAAAAAGTGCTGGAGTTGTGGCGCAAATGATAGAGCATCTGCATAGCAGGCATGAATATCTGAGGGCAAGCTAAAAAAAAAAAAGTAATCTTCTAACTCAGTACACTAGTACCAAGGCTGCTAAACATGTAACTCTAGTTTTCCACCTCTTTGTCAGGAGAACATCCTCATACATTTGTCTGGACTTGTGTTTTAAATACTATGTTGGAGTTCATCACAAGATTTTTTTTTTCTTTCTGTGTTGAGGACAGAAGCTAGATCTTTGCCTGTGCTAGGCAACCACTCTACCACTGAGCTATACTCCCAACCCCAATAACAAGATTTTTCTTTGAAAAAAAAATTCTCAGTTGAAGTTGTGAAAGCCCAGTGTAGTTTCATGGAGGAAAGATAGTGAGTTACAGGACTCCCAAAGTAGCTCCTAACACAGACTAGAGAAACTATCTCCCTGAAGGCAAAAGCCTCTAAACTGAAGAATGAGTTAAGATGTTAAAGACAGAGGGAAAAGGAAGTGGAGTTTTCCAGTAGAGATAACAGCTGAGACAACAATAGAGATAACTTGTCAGGATCCAGAGGAGAGAATTCAGGTAAACCAGTTTGCTTAGTGAGCAGCCCAGGAAGAAAAGTGAGGGAATTTATTTATTTTTATTGTGAAAAAACTGTACAGAGGGGTTACAATTACATGGGCAAGATAATGAGTACATTTCTTATCAAGCATTGTAGCCTCC
>NW_012282492.1:0-1890 GCF_000151885.1 Dipodomys ordii
CAGTGGTAGAGCGCTTGCCTTGCATGCTCAAGGCCCTGGGTTCGATTCCTCAGCACCACATAAGAAAAAAGAAAAAACCGGAAGTGGCGCTGTGGCTCAAGTGGTAGAGCGCTAGCCTTGAGCTGAAGAGCTGAAGGACAGCACCCAGGCCCAGAGTTCAGGCCCCACGACCGGACCCAAAAACAAAAAAAAAAACAAAAAAATAAGCTGTAGGGGGCTGAGAAGGTGGCTTAGTGGTAGAGCGCTTGCCTTGCATGCATGAGGCCCTGGGTTTGATTCCTCAGCACCACATAAGCAAAAAGAAAAAAGTCGGAAGTGGCGCTGTGGCTCAAGTGGTAGAGTGCTAGCCTTGAGCTGAAGAGCTAAGGGACAGCGCCCAGGCCCAGAGTTCAGGCCCCACGACTGGACCCCCCCCCAAAAAAAAAAAGCTGTGGGGGCTGGGAAGGTGGCTCAGTGGTAGAGTGCTTGCCTTGCATGCATGAGGCCCTGGATTCCATTCCTCAGCACTGGAAAAGCTGGAAGTTGTGGCTCAAGTGGTGAGCGCTAGCTTTGAGCTGAAGAGCTGAGGGACAGTGCCCAGGTCCAGAGTTCAAGCCTCATGACTGACAGAAACAAAAAGAAAGCTAAGATCCAGCTGTGTCAGAGGATCATGGTCTGAGGTTAGCCTGGGTAAAAGCATGAGATGCTGTCAGAAAAACAAACTAGGAGTAAAGGGCTGAGGGTATGGCTCAAATGGTAGTGTTTGCTCATCAGGCACTTATCAGGTCTCTGAGTTCACTCCTAATACTGGGAGAGAGAATGCATATATCCTTCAGAAGGTTGAGAATATTTAGACCTTTAGGACAGCCTGGAAGCATGAGGAGAAATGCAAGAAAAGAAGGCAGAACAGAAACAGGATTAAGACTTGGAGGAGGTTTCCTCAGGAAAAGTTATACTTAGTTGCACAATTGCTCTTAGTTACTTTTTCTGCTCCTATACTCACCAGAAGTTCTAAAATGTTTTCCTTGGTGTGAGTGGGAGGTTATATACAACATTTAGTATACAACACTTTGTATTAGATGCACATTTGATTTGGTTTGTTTTCACATAATAGTATCAGTGTTTTAATGAAAAAGTAATTGATTTATCATTTATGTAATACAAATCTAAAGGTTTGTATAGTTAAAAGACTTTTATGGCAACTAACACTTGTCTTTTGTGTTCAATTATTCTAGATGATAGCTACCATTCTCAAGCTATTACCTTACTGTCCAATATGGTAGTAGCAGCCCCAATAATGGCATCTGCTTTAGGCTACCAACAAGAAGGAGGGGCTGAAGAGCAAAAGGTGCATGCCTTAGCTGGGTCATTTCTCTTCAGATAGCCATCCTGGAAATGAAATACAATCAATATATTCCACTGACCAACATATAGTATTATTGGCCATTAAGCAGTCCTTGGAAAAGTAGGCCTTAGCTAGGTATTCTACTACTCTATAAGAAATTAGATTCTCTTAGTAAAAGAGCAAGGAAACAATGAATAGTAGGTTGCAAAGATCAGCTCTGCCCTAGGTTCCTTAATTATTATCGGTTTTTTTTTTTTTTTTTTGCTAGTCCTGGGGCTTGAACTCTGTGCCTAGGTACTGTCCCTAAGTTTCTGTGCTCAAGGTCAGTGCTCTACCACTTGAGCCACAGCTTCATTCCCAGATTTTTTTTTTTTTTGTCGGTCGTGGGGCTTGACCTCTGGACTTGGGCGCTGTCCCTGTGCTCTTCAGCTCAAGGCAAGTGCTTGAGCCACAGTGCTACTTCCGAGTTTCTAGTGGTTTATTGGAGATAAGAGTCTCACAGACTTTCCTGCCCAGGCTGGCTTTGAACCTCGATCCTCAGATCTCAGCCTCCTGAATAGCTAGGA
>NW_012282493.1:0-1521 GCF_000151885.1 Dipodomys ordii
TTCCGGCTTTTTTCTTTTTGCTTATGTGGTGCTGAGGAATCGAACCCAGGGCCTCAGGCATGCAAGGCAAGTGCTCTACCACTGAGCCACCTTCCCAGTTCTGATGATAATCTTTTGAGGGTTTTTTGTTTTGTTTTAGTTTTTCCCAGAGCTGATTTTGAGTGACATTCTTCCCATCTGTGCTTCCTATATAAATGGAATTAAAAGCATGATCAATCAGACTTAGCTCATTTGTTGATATAAGAATCTCACTAGTTCCCATGGTTTCCCTTATTTGCAATAACTAGTATATGTCTGGGACAAGCAGAAAAGGTCAAAGGCTAGGTACATATGACCATGTAAGATGATGTTAAGCAAAATGAACCCCAAGATAGGGACACAAATATCTTTTTTCTTTCTTGCTATTGTTTCTAATGTATATATAATGTACCAGGTGATTTTTTTTGTTTCTTTGTATGTTCCTCCCCCATGGTATAACCTCTGTTTTGACTGTATTTGATGTCAGTGCTCTGCATCTTGTATATACATTTCTCTAATTTGGGGAGGAGAAGGGAAAATACCAAAATGCTTAAATAGGGATACAGGTTGACAGGTTGACCCATTGTAACAATGAGATGTACAAGACACTATGCTGAAAATGAGCTTTACAACTTCGGTGGGGGGAGGGAAGGAATGGATGGAGGGAGGGAGTACAGATGGGAGGGAAGGGATGTTAGGGAAAAACAAAGGAGGAGGCAACAATGTTTGATAAGAAATGTACTCATTACCTTGCTCATGTAACTGTAACCCCTCTGTACAGTATTTTTGCAATAAAAAACATATTCAAAAAAGAATCTCACTAG
Source organism: Dipodomys ordii (assembly GCF_000151885.1). Classification (NCBI taxonomy): domain Eukaryota; kingdom Metazoa; phylum Chordata; class Mammalia; order Rodentia; family Heteromyidae; genus Dipodomys; species Dipodomys ordii. The sequence goes on from NW_012282493.1 coordinate 843, forward strand.
TTTTTTTGTATGTCTATTAGTTTCTTGAGCAGCTAGGATCACAGTCATGGACTTCTACACCCAACCCAAAAGTTGTCTATTTTCTTTCCATATGGTTTGACTTCATTAATTCATTCATAATCAACATTTATTCATAATCAACATCTAACAGATCATTATTTAGCTATTACTTTTATTTACTGATGCTGTGACATCTTTGGGTCCTTCCTAACCCTGGAGGAGTTGCCACTTTCAGGATATATAGAGATATAAAACAATTGGACTTCACCTGTATCAATGGTGCACATCTCCGGGATCATACCAGACAGCTAGACATAATATCCATGCTACCAAAGTATTCAGACTAGCTAGTGCCAGGCTTCCCTACCCAGATTCACGTGTCTCTCCCTATAGAAACCATACAACAAGTATTCTTGTTTGTGTATCTCTGTTCTTCTCTAAGGCTCCAGTGCTACGTCCTGACCCTTTTGGGCCACCCCTACTGCTGTGGGCAGTAGCTTTCTTATAGCAGGGCATGAGCCTTATTTTATCCTGATTTGTTCATCTTGCTATACCTATGCTGTACAAAAATCTATATTATAAAGTCACCAATCAGAAGCTAGGGCCCCAGGGGCTGGGAAGTTGGCTCAGTGGTAGAGCGCTTGCCTTGCATGCCTGAGGCCCTGGGTTCGATTCCTCA
>NW_012282494.1:0-1470 GCF_000151885.1 Dipodomys ordii
CCCCCAAAAAAAAGAAGAGATAAAAATACATAGCTGAAATGAGAGTTCTGAAATATAAGTGATGTAGTTAAAAACACACACACACACACATACACACAATTTACCCATCAGCTTTGCTCAGAACTTCAAAATGCATAGGGCCTTCTAATGATAAGTTACAAATATAACTTAAAACTCATTTAAAATGCCTTAGTATATTTCTCTAAACTTTGAAAAATGCCTTAATATATTTCTCTTTTTTTTTCTTAATATATTTCTCTTTGATTTTGATCCAATTCACAAAAATCATTCAGTGGGTTAACAAGCTAAAAGGTTTCATGGGTAAAAATGGGAAATAAGTATTAGGTACAGCACAGAATAAAACAAGAAGTAAACATGTGGGTGGCAAAATAAATAGGACTTGATTTCCAAAACTAAAATATGCCTATGATTTATCTAACCATTCATGAGTTTTGGGTAGGCAGACTTCTACACTTTCAAATTTTACACAAACATCTCAGATTCCGAAATCATTAAGACTTTTACTCAGCTGAGTTAAAATATACCATGTCTACAATTTCTTGTTTCTCAAAATTTCACACCACTTCAGGAAAGAACTTCAATTTCTTTGAGTACTCAAGTAAGGACTTAAATGGAGAGGCTTGTCTTACCCTATTTGGAATAAAAGACCCCAAAAAAGTTGGTCACAATGTCTACGGTTTCTTGGCTCTTTTAAGAGGGGAACTAGAATTGTGATTCATTAGTGGTCTTTCTATTCTCCCACACTGCTCAGCTATGAATAGGCTTAAACAGAAACATTTGGAAGTTACACTCTCAGTTAACAAACAGAAAAATAAGACTTAAAGCAGAATCAAAGATGTTTGAAGCTCAAGTAACAGACTATAGGTATTTTTCATTAGAAGCTTACTTAATTTCACATCTAAAATATGAATATACATATAGAACACAAACTCATTAACAACTATACCAAATTATACAAATAAACACAGTATACTAGCCCAGCCCAAACTGTAATAGACAATTTGCTAACAAAAAAAAAAGGGACAAAAGTGCTTCGAAAGTTTAGAATGAATGTCACATGACTATAATTGATATTAAATTACTACTTACCTCTGTGATCAGGAGCTATGAAAAGATAGAAGTCAGCAGATCAGGCATGTAAGTCAGAGGAAACTAGGACATAAAAAAAAAGAGACAAGATTTCCAGTTCTGGAAAAATCGAAGAATCAACTTGAGGTTGTATGTCCACTGGACTTGAATTATTCAAGTAATTCAAGGATTAAGGTATAATGGACCAAAGATCCTCAAATACCTTGGAGACATTACCAAAGTGTTTGAAGGCTATTTTTAAGGTGTAGATTTACATTTTTTATTTCCTTAGATATCCCTAAAATTAATTAAAAGTATAGAATGACAGACAAGAGACGCTGTATGTATGTGCCGGTTCTGGGGCTTGAACTCAGCTTGAGC
>NW_012282495.1:0-2702 GCF_000151885.1 Dipodomys ordii
CCCCCCCCCAAAAAAAAGGAACAAATGTAACCACAAAAGGTCTGTCACAATCACATACCTTTTACAAAGGGAATGGTTTGTAAACAAATCTTCAGTGGGTTAAATGGAAGAGTTAGAGCAACTAGATATATTTTTTCTACTAAATTCTACTTATTCATGTCTTGATAAATTTATGCTGACCATCTCTCATCCAATTTTTTTTTGTTGGTCATGGGACTTGAACTCTGGGCCTGAGCGCTGTCCCTCAGCTCTTCAGCTCAAGGCTAGCACTCTACCACTTGAGCTACAGTGCTACTTCTGGTTTTCTGGTGGTTTATTGGAGATAAGAGTTTCACAGATTTTCCTGCCCGGGCTGGCTTTGAACTGTGATCCTCAGATCTCAGCCTCCTGAGTAGCTAGGATTATAGGTGTGAGCCACCAGCGCCCGGCTTCATCCAACTTTTTTTTTTTGCCATGCTGGTGTTCTAACCCAGGGCATCTAAGTCATTAGCGAAGTGCTCTAGCACCGAGCTCCATCCCTGGGCTCCTACCATCACATTCCTTATGCCTGGTTTCTTGTACTCCAGTCTTGAGGCTCTATTACTTGCAAATCTAAGTATGAGGTTTGGTTTTGTTTCACTTCAGTTTTATTTGGTTTTTAAACCTTCAGGGCCGTTATGTTTTATCTTTGTCTTGTATTCACTTGCATGTGTCCTCTAAAACCTATCTTCATCCTCTATTTCTGTTATTTTCCCCACAACACTATTTCCCACTACTTATTAGCCCTTTAGAACACTGTAATCATCTAAAATGACACACTCATATATATCATATATATATATATATATATATATATATATATATATATATACCTGTAAGCAACATACAGTATTCTACTCTATGGATGGAGACAGTGAAACCCATGCTGTTCAAGTGTCTTGCCTGGGCATATATAGTGACCAAGTAAGAAATTTACTCTAGGACTGGGAATGTGCCTTAGTAGTAGAGTGCTTGCCTAGCATGCATGAAGTCCTGGGTTCAATTCCTCAGTACCACATAAACCAAAAAAGCCAGAAGTGGCACTGTGTCTCAAGTGGTGAATGCTAGCTTTGAGCAAAAAAGAAGCTCAGTGACAGTGCCCAGGCCCTGAGTTCAAGCCCCAGGACTGGCAAGAAAAAGAAATGGAACCAGGTACCAGTAACTCATGCCTGTAATCCTAGCTACTCAGGAGGCTGAGATCTGAGGATCATGGTTCAAAGCCAGCTCAGGCAGGGAGGTCTGTGAGACTCTTATCTCCAATAAACCACCAGAAATCCAGAAGTGGTGCTGTGCCTCAAGTGGTAGAGTGCTAGCCTTGAGCTGAAGAGCTGAGGGACAGTGCCCAGGCCTAGAGTTCAAGCCCCATGACCATCTTAAAAAAAAAAAAAAAAAAGAAAGAAAGAAATGGAACCCAGACTTTCCAGCATTTAGTTGAATTCTTGTTCTGAGTACAACAGTGTGCACCTACACTTTTATGAAACTATATATTTTATGAGATTAGAAAATCGAGTCTTTTGTCTGTTTTTGTCTTCTCTCCCATAGTCTTCAATTCAGTTTATAGATGTATACAGTTTAATGTATAAATTGGCAGGGTACACCTCCCCTGCCAGTTTCTGGTCTCCCATTCAGATCTTTCTCAGATTTCAGAACCATAGTCAGTGATCTTCTGGAACAATCTCACAGACACATTAAGTGGTTTAATCTATACTGAATTGCTTTTACTTAAAACCTCTTTTTAATTTTAACTTTGACAGAGAAGCTAGAAGCCATCATCCTCACCAAAAATTACCGGTACTATTGATTTTACTACAAAGTTACCTGCTTGGTGCCTAGAGAGAACAATCTTAGGCCATACCAAAATAAGGTCTGTATTCAGAAGTTGAAATGAAGGGATAATCTTGTCTACTGGACATGATTAAAACTATATGTACTGAACTTCCTAGGATCTAGGAAGCTCTAGCTACTAAGGGGATTCTAGCACCATTAATATGAAGGTGATCGAGGATGCTAGGAAGAATACTGAATGATCCTTTCCTTTCTGGACTCAGAACAAAGCAGTGATGGAGAGGATTCACCAAGCAATACACAATAAGGATGAATGTTCACCAGGGAAATACATAGTATTCTATAAAGATAACTTCTCCCGGCAAGGTGTCAGTGGCTCACGCCTGTAATCCTAGCTACTCAGGAGGCTGAGATCTGAGGATTGTGGTTCAAAGCAGCCCAGGCAGGAAAGTTTGTGAGACTCTTATCTCCAATTTACCACTGGAAAACCAGAAGTGGCATTATAGCTCAAGTGGTAGAGCACTGGTGTTGAGCTAAAGAGCCCAGGGACAGCACCCACCCAGGTCCAGAGCTCAAGCTCCATGACTGACAAAAAAAAAAAAAAACTCCCTAGAATAAAGGATTATCAGCTGTGAGCCAGAACAGATAAAAGCTGGACATAGCAGTATGCACCTGTCATCCTAGCAACTGGGGGAAGCCTAAAATAGGCAGATTGTCCAAGTGAACATCCAGGCAGTAGGTGAGGTTCTATCTTTTTTTTGTCGGTCGTGGGGTCTGAACTTTGGGCCTAGGCCCTATCCCTTAGCTCTTCAGCTCAAGGCTAGCACTCTACCACTTGAGCCACAGCACCACTTCCAGCTTTTTCTGCTTATGTGGTGCTGAGGAATTGAACCCAGGGC
>NW_012282496.1:0-1257 GCF_000151885.1 Dipodomys ordii
TTCCAGCTTTTTTCTTTTTGCTTATGTGGTGCTGAGGAATCGAACCCAGGGCCTCATGCATGCAAGGCTCAAATTTAAGTGTTTATTTTTAGAGTTTTCCAGAGTAGTGATTATTAACCTTTTTAAGATTGGGAGAGACTGTTTAAAAATGTTTACACTTAGATTGGGGATATAGTTAGTAAAGGTTCCGTCGGATTTAGTCCACAGCAACAAAAACCAAACAACACATACCTTTTATTTATTTATTTTTTTTCCAATTAGTACCGGGGATTGAACCCAGGGGTTCTTGGCATGCTAGGTAAATGATCTACCATTTGATCTACATATCCAGCCCTGTCCTCTACTCTGCTCTTGTTCTGTCTGTGGTCCTGAAGTTCAAAAGACCTATCTGTGGGCTGGGAATGTGGTAGCGTGTTTGCCTAGCATGTATGAAGCCCTGTATTCGATTCCTCATAACATAAACAGAAGAAGCTGGAAGTATTGCTGAACGTCAAGTGGTAGAGTCCTAGCCTTGAACAAAAGAAGCTCAGAGACAGTTGCCTAGGCTCTGAGTTCAAACCCTAGGACTGATAAAACAAACAAAAACCCCAACCCCCCCCCAAAAAAAAAAAAAGATCTATTAGTTAGGCATGGTGGCATATGCCTATAGTTACTTGGGAACTGAGACAGGAGAATCTCTTGATTTTGGTTTCTTTTTTTTCTTTTTTTTTGGCTGTTGGGGCTTGAACTCTGGGCCTGGGCGCTATCCCTGAGCTCTTCAGCTCAAGGTTAGTGCTCTACCACTTGAGCCACAGCACCACTCCCGGCTTTTTTTGATTATGTGGTGCTGAGGAATCGAACCCAGGGCCTCAGGCATGCAAGGTCACCTTCCCAGCCCAACAAGTACATTTCTTGTCAAGCATTGTTGCCTCTTTGTTTCCCCTTCCCATCCCTTCCCATACTCCCCCCTCCCCCTCACCTGCAGGAGAATTTCTTGAGTTCAAGACCAGCCTGAGCAACACAGCAAGATTCTCTCTCTTGGGAGGGGGGGGGGAACGGGGAGCTAGCAACCATGCCTTATGCCTGTAATCCCATTTACTCTCAAGACTGAGAACTGGGCTGGGAAGGTGGCTCAGTGGTAGAGCGCTTGCCTTGCATGCATGAGGCCCTGGGTTCGATTTCTCAGCACCACATAAGCAAAAAGAAAAAAGCTGGAAGTGGCGCTGTGGCTGAAGTGGTAGAGCGCTAGCCTTGAGCTGAAGAGCTGAGGGACAGCGC
>NW_012282497.1:0-1097 GCF_000151885.1 Dipodomys ordii
AGCGCCCAGGCCCAGAGTTCAGGCCCCACGACCGGACCCAAAAACAAACAAAAAAAAAGAGAAAGAAAGCCAAGAAAGGCTCAAGACATGGCTCAAGGAGTAAAGACAATTTCTTTTGGAAAAAAAATGGAAGATTGGTTAAATTTCTTACCTTTTGTAAAAAAAATTACTAAAACATGCTTTTCAACAATTAATGTAAGTTTAAAAATCTTTTAAATATTAAGTATTCTGCTATATTAGTCATTGAGGAAATAAACTATAGTAAGGTATCTTTGTAGTTGCATGAAGAATGAAATCTAAGATTGACCATACTAAGTGTCCACAGATGTGTTAACAGTAATAACTGCTAATAGGATTGTAAAATGACTTCAATACCTTAGAAAATATGTTTCTGAGATCTGTGAAAGTTGAACAGACATAAGCCCTCATTGACAATGAGGATATATCTGGCAGAGATGAGTGCCTATGTTTATCCAAAGACATGTAAGGCTATCCCTAAATCTGGGAGTACTATATAGTGTATGCCTGGAATTTTAGCAGCCAGGATCCTGAAGCAGAAAAATCTTGAGTTCAAGGCTAGACTGAGAGGGAGAGAGGGAGGGAGGGTAGGAAAAAAGGGAGGTAATGAAGGGATGAGGGAAGGAAAAGTTTTTAACATTAATAGCCTCAAATAAGAAACAAGTCCAGGGTTCATCAACAGGTGGGTGGGATATGGGATGCTCTGTAGGCTAACTTTCTGCATGTAAGTTTTAATGAATCTCATGAACATATGAAAAGAAACTAACAAAAGAGAACGTATTACATGACACAGCTGCTGTAGTCCAGCAGCAGATGACACAAGTAATTCACAGAAAAGAGAAGGAAACATGCAGTTCCCACCTATAGAATCCCCAAACAAGGGGCTGGGAAGGTGGCTCAGTGGTAGAGCGCTTGCCTTGTATGCCTGAGGCCCTGGGTTCGATTCCTCAGCACCATATAAGCAAAAAGAAGCCAGAAGTGGTGCTGTGGCTCAAGTGGTAGAATGCTAGCCTTGAGCTGAAGAGCTGAGGGACAGTGCTCAGGCCCAGAGTTCAGGCCCCACAACCGGACCAAAAAAA
>NW_012282498.1:0-1543 GCF_000151885.1 Dipodomys ordii
AGCCTGCAGGCGTAATTGGCATGCACGCCGTTGTAGCTGAGACCGCTTAATAAAGCATTACATATCTCACCGCTTCCATATTTCATTACCTCACGCGGAGCCCGTGAGAGGGCCCTAATGGGAGTCAGCTGTGTTTTTACTTTCTGTTGTCGGCCGGGGACGGCTTCTCTGTGGATTCTTTGAAATGAAATAATGCGATGCACGCCGCGATAAGGGCCGGCCGTAATGAGGCCCAGGCCGCCGGGCGGCTGCGATCGCTCCAGGTGTCGCCGTATTTGGGCTCCGAGGACCTGGAGGAGGAGGGGGGCGGCGCCGGAGAGGGAGGACCGGGAGGACCCAAAGCGGAGACGGACCCCGCCTGGCCGAAGCGGGGACCCAGTCCTCGGGACCAGGGTTCAAATCCTGATGCCAGCGTGGGAGTCCCGGGAGAGGAAAAAGGCCGCCGTTGACCCCGACACCACGGCACCTGGCAGCCATGCGCGTCTGGGGGATCTAGCTAGGATTGTTACTACTTCCCTGCAGAGACTGAGGGGCTGAGGGTCAGGGAGGAACCTGTGCTGGCTCCTAGAGGCGTAGGGCCGCAGGAGAGGCGAGAAAGCAGGAAGGAGACGAAGTTGGTAGCTAAATGGTCGACTGCCACCTTGGAAGAGAGCTGGGCCTTGCTCAGGCCCGAAGCTTTTACCTTCCCTCCAAGGATGGGAATGAGGATGAGGGCTCGTGAGGGTGGGGCATGGCGCAGGGCTTGTAGGAAGGGCAATGGCTGGGTCCCAAGAAGTCCCTGTGTGGAGCTTTTCCTTCCCCCAGTTCAAATCCCATGGGTCACCGTCTCTTGAGACTTCAGACCATCCATCAGCCCACTCTGATGTCTGTATTGCTCTTTTCACTTCTGGAAAATAGATGCCCTTGGAGGAGCCTTGTAGCTCCTTGGTGACTGTCAAATGTACCTACTTCCTGGAAGCCTATTCCTTCTCCAGTTCTGAGCCCCCGCCCAGCCAGCTCTCAGAATCTTCCAAAAAAGCTGCCCTAGCTCTGCTGCCCTTTAGCCTTGGGTTCCCTGGTCTCTGGAACATCCAGTATCCTAAACACCCCCATGGGCTCCCCCTGCCTAGGTTCAGGACCTGTCTCCTAGCTTTTTCTGTAAGGTACCTCCTCACTGCCCCTGTGGAGGTGACTCATCTTTCCACAAGCTCATCCAGGGTGTTCTCACACTGTTCCCTCCCCTTCCCACCGGGGAGGAGTCCTGCTCGCTCCCCAGGACTGAGCACCATGATGGCTAAGAGGCTTTTCTTTTACTTCCTGCTTCTTTTCTATTTTTCTCTCCTTCCTTCCTTCCCTTCCTTTTCTCTCCTTCCTTCCCTTCCTTCCTTCCTTCCCTTCCTTCCTTTCTTTCTTCCTTCCTTCCCTTCCCCTCTCCCTCCCTCCCTCCCTCCCTTTCTTTCCTTCCTTCCTTCTTTCTTTCTTTCTTGTTGTTTTTTGGGGTCCAGTTGTGGGGCCTGAACTCTGGGCCTGGGCGCTGTCCCTCAGCTCTTCAGCTCAAGGCTAG
>NW_012282499.1:0-2872 GCF_000151885.1 Dipodomys ordii
ACACACACACACACACCCATACATACGTCATCTGGTGAAGCAAATATCTTTGGTAAATGGTAGAGGAATTAGGATAAGCTTTATTTCAGAACTAAAATAATCATTCATTAAACAACTCTAGCAACTAATATAATTGAGGTATAACACATTTTGATAGCTTTTCATAACTCAGGACTGGATAGAGAATATTACTTGTACCCAAACAAAGAGTTACACAAGTTATTCTGTGTGTTTAGATTAAGAAAAAAGGCAAAGAGAGATCCAGGCAAGGAAAGGAAGCCTGAGGACAGGTCTGAACTTACGCCGCTCTTCTCTGTGCCTTTCAGTCTCTGCAAAATACTGGCGGAGTTCCTCAGTGATTTCCATATTGCTTAGGTCGCACACTATCTCATCTTCAGACTCTGTCTCCATCTCTTCTTCTTCAAACCAAGTTTGGTCTTCACTTATAGAAGCCTGGATCTGATTGCCATTACATGGAGGCTGTTCAGACCTTCCAAACTGTGAGTTATTGTAATATGAGTTCTGCCAGGCTGTGTAGTAACCATAGAAGGACTGAGGATAGCCAGCCCAAGAGCTGTAGGGAAATGCTGTGGGAGGACAGTACCACAGCAAATGGAAATAGGACTCCACAGCCTTTCTGTAAGCCCTCCGGTGGCTTCTCATCCAAGCCATTGCTTGATGATAATGTTCCCAGTATCTTGCATATGCTGGATGAGGTATGAGGGCTCCGGATGTTGATGCCTACAAAATGAGGGGAAATGTGTGGCAGAAACCAGATTATCCTCCAAAGAAATCTTAAAACATTTAATTGACTAAGTAACAAGATATTTACTGTGTATCTACTAACAACTACTCTACACAAGGAAGATGTTACTGGGTCAAAAAAGGTCTGCTAGATCTGTACCTATGACAGAAACCAAGTATATACATACTTCATCTCTGTGTATGTGAATATTAGGGACTTATGAGAGAATTAATTTCAGGTTAGGGAGGCTTACAGTGCGATGACAGAATCTAATAATGAACATTTCTAGATAAGATGTGGGGAAAGATTTAAGACCCATTACTTATCATCTTAGCCATATTTCCTAGTTAAAAGTTAGAAATGGTGTTCCAATTATAACTGATGACCATGATAATCTTTACTTCTACTACCTGTTAGGCACAGCCCAGTGTTTAATATCTGAGTCACGAGTTGTCTAGACACGTACTAGATGTGCTTCTACTGTTTTGATATGCAGTTTGAGAATCCCTTAGCTATAAGGCTGAATCAAAAGTATTTCAAACTGAACATTTAGAATCTGAAAATGCAGGATCTGAAACCTTTGAAGCGTCATATTGGTGCTCAAAAGTTTATTTCAGAGCTTTTGGGTTTTTTGATGCTCTATTCCTGTATCTTTGGTCTCTATCATGAAACAAGAATTTCAAGTTACTTTCTTTTTCTTGTCGTACTATAGATTGAGACTCACACCTAGGGCATTGGCAAGTGCTCTGCCACTGAGCTATACTCTCATCAAGAATTTAAAGACTAATTTGCATAGACTTAAAAAAGAGTAAGACTGGGCTGAGAAGGTGGCTCAGCGGTAGAGTGCTTGCCTTGCATGCATGAGGCCCTGGGTTCGATTCCTCAGCACCACATAAGCAGAAAAAGCCAGAAGTGGTGCTGTGGCTCAGGTGTTGGAGTGCTAGCCTTGAGCTGAAAGCTGAGGGACAGCGCCCAGGCCCAGAGTTCAGGCCCCACGACCAGCAAAAAAAAAAAAAAAAGAGTAAGAATTTAAGGACTAATTATTTAATTCATGAGAAAAAAAGGTAATCTTACCATTGCTCCAATCACACTGGGAAAGTCCAAGTAGGCACTGAAAACAGAAAAGCACAGCCATTGTGAGCATCTATCTGATAAGTACAGCTGTGGAAATGTTCATGGTGATGTTGTGGTTTGCAGAGCAGCTAGTCCCTGAGAGGCTGCCTGCCACCAGCATGCTCAAACTTCACGAACATGCTAGCCACTTGTGGTGGGTAAAGGAGATCTCCTTAGGCACAATTAAGTGGCCAAATGGCCTTCATGGTTTGCATTCAATTAATTGTCAAGTTTATGGAAATAAAGATAGAAATACTTAGTAGTCTGTACGCATATACAAAAGAGTACATACAGGACACAAACTAAAAAGTTAGAGTGATTATTTACCAGTCCTTAGCAGGTTGATGTGTACTTAAGATAACCCTGGGTCCTTCTGAGCCTTCAGAAGAATGTATCTTTCCAACTGACTGGAAATCTCTGCAGGATCTTGCCCTAGCTTCTGACTGCAGAAGCAGCTTCAAACAAGACATCTGTCCAGCCTCATGTGGGCTTGGTTGAGGCTTTTTTATATTGTGAAGATACTGTACAGAGAAGTTACAGTTACATGAGTAAGGTAATGAGTACATTTGCTATCGAACATTGTTACCCCCTCCTTTGTTTTTCCCCTACTATCCCTTCCTTTCCTACATCCTCAACTCTTCCCTTCCCCCGCATCTCCACCCCCCACCCCCTGAAGTTGTAAAGTTCATTTTCAACATAGTGTCTTGTACTTCTCATTGTTAAATGGGTCAGCCTGTATCCTTATTTCAGCATTTTGTTATTTCCCTTCCCCTCCCCAAATTTGGAAAATGTATATACAAGATGCATATACAAGATCTCCCCCCATTCAAGGGTTCAGTTATTAAATACCTGGTTACACTAGAATGTACTTAAAGCATGTGCACTTTAGCTTCTGTGAGATAAAATTGCTAACAACATGGGGCTGGGAAGGTGGCTCAGTGGTAGAGTGCTTGCCTTGCATGCCTGAGGCCCTGGGTTTGATTCCTCAGCACCACATAAGCAAAAAGAAAAAAG
>NW_012282500.1:0-2261 GCF_000151885.1 Dipodomys ordii
AAAAAGCCGGAAGTGGCACTGTGGCTCAAGTGGTAGAGCGCTAGCCTTGAGCTGAAGAGCTGAGGGACAGCGCCCAGGCCCAGAGTTCAGGCCCACGACCAGACCAAAAAAAAAAAAAAAAGAGCCTAATGGCCTTTCCTATCTAGGTTGGCTTTGAACCATGATCCTCAGCTCTCAGCCTGCTGAGTAGCTGGGATTACAAGGGCAATTTTTTTTTTTTTTTGCTTAAGGCTAGTGCTCTGCTACTTTCAGCCACTGCCCACTTCCGGTTTCCTGGTGGTTAATTGGAGATAAGAATCTCTTGTACTTTCTTATCTGGACTGGTTTCCAATTGGGATCCTCAGACCTCAGCCTCCTGAGTAGCTAGGGCAACAGGTGTGAGCCACCAGTGCTCAGCTAAGGGTGAATTATTTTAAAATATGCAACACTGGTCACACTCCTTCTCTCAGAAACAAACCCCAAACAAAAATCCTTTTCTTTTTGGGTGCCAGTGGCTCATACCTGTAATCCTAAGTACTCAGGAGACTGAGATCAGATCTCAGTTCGAAGCCAGCTCAAGGAGGAAAGTCTGTGAGACCGTTATGGACAACAAACCACCAATAAGCCAAAAATGGAGCTGAGGCTAAAGTGGTAGGGCACTAGTCTTGAGAACAAAGCTCAAGGACACCAAGGCCCTAAGTTCAAGCACTAGGATGAGCAGAAAAAAAAAATTAAAAAGCTTAAAATTTTTTTTTTGGTCCCTGCAGGAAGTTCAGACTTTCACCATGGCCAGCAAGGCCTTGTGGACTAGCAGCACAGTCCAGCCCACCCTATGCTCTGCAAAAATTGGATGGGGCCAGGCGCCCGTGGCTCACACCTATAATCCTAGCTACTCAGGAAGCTGAGATCTGAGGATCGCGGTTCAAACCAGCCTGGGCAGGAAAGACCATGAGACTCCTATCTCCAATAAACCACTAGAAAACCGGAAGTGGTGCTGTAGCTCAAGTGGTAGAGCGCTAGCCTTGAGCTGAAGAGCACAGGGACAGCGCCCAAGCCCAGAGTTCAAGCCCTATGACCAACAACAACAACAAAAAAAAGTGGATGGGGCAGGCAGTGTGTGTGTGGTGCTCTGCCCACTGGGCTGCAGACATCTTGGCAGGCTCGTCTCCAGCTCTCCACTTGGCTGGTCAACCTGCCTATCTTTGAACTCCTGATAAGAACAGGAAAGGCTAGAGAAACCAGTTCTCAAGCTCAGGGTTCTATTCCCTGATCTCCATCACCGGATCCTTGACATATTAGGAAACCAGTTCTGTGTTGGTTGAGGGCAGAGGCCATGTCTGTTTTTACCCAACTGCACAGGTGATGAAGAGGCACACTCCAAGTGCCAAATCACGCCTCCTGTTGGAGTACATGGGCCATTTCTTTACTCCAAAACAAGTGGAGAGGTGAAGACTTGCTCACGAGTATGTGACTAGTGAACCTTGTCCCTAAGCAAGTGGCAAAGGCTGGTGCCCAGGGCTGCCCCCTCCCCCATAGGGATGAGGAGGAGGAGGGTAGGGGTGGGAGGAACTGGCTCCGAGGGAGGATGAAGGGAGTATCGCAATACCCTCAAGTCTGACCTTCAGTGTCAACAGCAGCTGGACGGCGTTGGTGAAGGGTGTGGGAGTGGGCAGGCCCAGCAGGCTGAGGGCTCGGAAGAACAGGAGGTAGGAGAAGGTCCAGGCCAGAGCCAGGGCGTGGCAGGAGCTGGGGCAGAGGTGGGAGGCGGCTGTGCTGGACACAGGGACCTTGGTCCCTGCTTCTCCGTTCCCAGGGTCTAGTCACAAATCCTCCCCCATCTCTTCCCACTCAAATAGAAAACAGAAGGGCAGAGAGGGGACAGAGGATGGCAGGCAGGCAACGCAGCCACAAGGAGAACAATGAAGACAGATAAAGGAAAGTTTCGGATCTGAGGATGAAGGTTCAAAGCCAGCCTGGGCAGGAGAGCCTGTGAGACACTTATCTCTAAGTAGCCAACAAAAAGCAGGAAGTAGGGGGTGGGAAGATGGCTCAGTGGTAGAGGGCTTACTTTGCATGCATGAGCTCCTGGGTTCGATTCCTCAGAATCACATAAACAGAAAAGCTGTAAGTGGCGCTGTGGCTCTTGAGCTAGCCTTAAGCTAAAGAGCTCAGGGATGGCACCCAGGCCCAGAGTTCAAGCCCCACGACCAACAGAGGGGAAAAAAAAGCAGGAGGTAGAGCAGTGGCTGAAGTGTAAAGCACCAGTCTTTTTTTTTTTTTTT